>NC_060280.1:6399550-6699550 GCF_021613505.1 Equus quagga
GTACAACAATTAAATCCTCTGAGTTTTCTGAGGCAACTTCTGAAATGTAGATTCTTCTTTTGAGAGTGATTTCTCCAGCAGGTTCAAACCACACATCCAAATTTCTGTTCTTCAGATAATTATCCCTTAGTCCCCTGCGAGTCTGCTCTGTCAATAGCCTCCTTGCTCAACTGAATGGGGCATAGTCATGATAAGAGGTGCAAGCAAGGACTTTCAAGTCCGACACATGTATATACAGCTCTCAGTTCCACCCCCATATTCTACCTGTAAGAAATCAGGCTGATTACATGTTCCCTCTGGTCATAAATTTCCACTCTGTAAAATGGCTGTCTTGAAAGCTCCCTGATGCAAAAAACAAAACAAAAATAAAAACTAAAAAAAAAGGGTTTTTTTGTATTTTTCCATCTTTGCCCATTGGTCTTTAGAAAAAAATTGGTCTGCAGCAAGCTAATCTATCATTACTAGAAGCAGAACTTCTAGTAAATAATATTTTTAACTGAGATTATACTCTTTCCATGGGTACTGATAACAGTAGTAAACTCACAATTCTGCTAAAATGGAAATTTTCAATAATACGTTTTATGCTAAAGGGCATAAATACGTAGCTGAAATATTTTCACAAGTACTACCATTTTGGATTCCCTTCAGAATATATTTTCTTTAACAAACAATCTATAAATATTTATGCTATTTATATTTATGATACTATAAATGTTTTATAAAATTTAGGTGCTTCACACTTGCAGGCATTCACTCTTCCTTCTATTTCATTCCAGAAAACAAATTTAACCAATTAAAGTTGAATCTCCTCAAAATATATTTTCCTAAGTCAGAGCATTCCAATGTGCAGTAATAGAATTTCAAACTTCAGTCTTGTGCTCTCTTTGGGCTCTCACCATTTAATTTGTTCAATTCCTTCTTTGATTTTGAAGGGACTATATTTTAATCATTTTTTTGCTTGCAAGTTATTTTGCAATGATTAAAAATTATTTAAGTTTCAAAAATAAAGTTCTTGGTGTTCCATTATTTTATATTTGCTTAAAGATTTCCATGTGATTTTGAAGAAAGTGCAACTAAATTAAAATGATTTATTTGAAAAGCAATGTCAGAACGATTGTTAGGCACTTAGCTTGACATAAAAAGTAGTTTTTAAAGGTTAAAAAAATCCTAAAATCATAGAGATGATGGACTGTCAAAGAAAAATTGCAAACTGCCATGCATAACATTTTTAACATCAATTTTTTCCTTCAAGTTTGCAGTTCAGTTATAAAACATGAAGAATTCACATTCATACGTTGCATGTCTGACATATGTGATTTCTTCTATTTACAAAAAAGATTGTCTCAGTTGGTTTGGATGAAATTTTAGATTATCTGTACTCCATAACTAAATTCAAGCATACTTCTCTCCGGTTAGTTTATTGAGGGCATTACTTTTAACTCACCCCCTGTGGCACCAGAATTTACTTATTCTTATCACTGTAATTTTTTTTAACTTTAATGTACTTTTAAATATATATATGCAATAGAATTTTAAAGATTAAATTATTGGAATTAGCTAATCCTATTTTTTCATTTGAAATATATAATGATGCTGATATAAAACGGCCATCACTTAACTATTTGGAGAATTCTTGTGATAATGAAGCCATCATATTAATAACTATCACCATATTTTCATAAATACATACACACAGATCCTAAAAGTTAGGTGTAACATGAGTAAATTTAATTTAGCAAGTGTTAAACAGAAGTTCTGCTTCACTAAGTAATATATAACTGTACTTTCTTGAGTTTTCCTGTCAAATTATCATCCTTGGGCAAAGTCTTCTGCAAATTACTAGTAAATTTATATAAATATTTATAACTTTTGATATAAATATCTATGATTCTTCAACAGATTTTTGTCTATTGTTGCATACAATTTGTGGTACCGTTATGACTCCTATCGGAGAAGTTAAACTTTCATGGATATTTTGTGATGGTTACACCTTTATTCTCAACTTTTTTTTTCTGCTTTTTCTCCCCACATTGGCCCAGCACATAGTTGTATATTTAAGTTGTGGGTCCTCCTAGTTGTGGCATGTGGGACGCCGCCTCAGCGTGGCCTGATGAGCAGTGCCATGTCCGCGCCCAGGATCTGAACTCTTGAAACCCTGTGCCTCTGAAGTGGAGCGCATGAACTTAACCACTCGGCCACGGGGCCGGCCCCTCGACTTCCTTGAGAAATGGAAAATCATCCATTTGTTTTTCATTAAACGTGGCTTTTTTTTCTGCTAGTTGCTGTCAAATGGGTTAATTGCAAAATAAGTACTGAAATAAAATATGTAATTGTCCATATGCTGTGCAATAATCACAAAATATCTAGTAAGAAAGTTTATGCTGGCACTTTTCAGATTTTAATAAACATATAACTTCCTATTTTAGTGATAAAATGCAATAGGTCTAGTGTGAGGCCTGAGATTCTGCTTTCCATTTTTTTAAACCACTTTATTGAAGTATGATTGACATATAAAAAGTTGTGCATATTTAATGTGAGGTTCTGCATTTCTCACAAGGTGAAGCAGGAGTAACCAGTCTTAGGACAGCATGCTGAGTGGCAAGGGTTTACCTACTCTAACCGCTCTGTGACAGGCCTGCTAAGCTTGTTGTCCTACATATATTTTACAAATACATGACACGATTTCTGAAGTTTTCTCTTGACCCTGGTTCACTGACTGATGCCTCTTGTCAACTTGAACATTTATGCACAAGTAGCCTGCAAGTGCAGCCACATGAAATAGCGCGCTCCCCACAAACTCGCCCCGCCCTTTGGAAGGAGTTGTGTCTCCCTGGCTTCTTGATTTGAATGTACTTTGTTTTATCACAGAGCAACCTCCTTGAAAAGGATGTTTTAAGTTACTTTGATCTAGAAATGTTTGGCAAGGAAAAGATGTGTTGTTGATGATTTTCTTTCATTTTTAACCTTGTGTTAAAGTGAGAATTCTGTTTACTGCACATGACCTCACACTGTTAGATGAGACTTTTGCAAAAGTTGCAAGTGCAAAATGGAGATCTAACAAGTCTATTCAATTATAATACAAATATTAATGACAATAGCTTGTTATTAAATGGAAAAATCAAATAGAAACTGCAAAATAGCATAGGAAGTGGGAACACCAGACAAAAATCAGAACCACTCCTGATAAACTGGGATTTATGGCCACCTGAAATATGAACCTTAGCTTTTGTTACAAAGTGGATCCTTATATTTAATCCCACAATTGTTTTTCTATAATGATGCATACTTTTCTTCAGCAGCACTCTCAGGACAGATTCACAATTTATCTATAAAAATTGATCTCTAGATCGGTAGGTCCGAGCTGAATTGAGTTTGTCTCAAATTTGTAAGGAATTAGCTGTGACCTGCAGTTTATCGTTTGACTTCTCTGAACCTTGTTTCCCTGCTTTGTGAAGGGTAAGGCCACTGTTGTTGAGAAATTTCACATTTACAAATTGTTTTGCTCTTTAAGCTCATTAACAAAGAAAATTGATTAATCCATAATTTGAACATTTTGAAATCTATTATCCATTTATATTTTATTTGAAAAATATTCTGTGAATCACTGTGTTAAGATATTTGGAAATTTAGAGGAAAACTATAATGTGGACATAAACAAAAAGAATTTGCTGTATTCTGCATGATCACAACAACCAGAGAAATTTGTGTTCTGTTTTCCTGAGAGTTTGAGAATTCCTGCTGGTTGGGAACTGTGTTTATTCACTGTTGCTACTTTTTTACAGTACATTTTCTTCTGTGATGGCTTCTGAATGCAAATGTATTTAATGGGACATGCAAACAGTATTCTGGGACCTGCAGCCTGAACCCTGTCTCATGTGCAGTGGAGCACCACACACGTTCTTTTTCGTATTCGCCTTTTTGCCTGCAGTTTTGGGGTGCACTCACCTTTCCTCATCTCACCGTACCTATGAATTCATATAGGAACCAAGGCGCAATCTCTGAGTTAAATGTGCTTAAGATCCCAATGAGGTTCAAAGACAAAAAAGAAACTATATTGGAGTTTGTGCAGCAAATATTCAGGGCAATCTATGTTCTTCTAAACCTGAAAGAGTGTTTTCCAGCTGTTTATTTTCCCTAGATCTCCCATTTCGTTTAAACTCAAACTAAATGATCTTTTAAACTGGCTCACCTCACTTCCCGACTCATCACATCACCTAGACCAGATGAGATTTCTAGGATTATTAAATCTTATTAGTTCAAATATCATAGACAAAGATTACATAGTACATAGCCTGTTAAAAGATGTTATGTCATGCTTATAAAACATGAAATCTTTATAACACATACCTCAAATTTAGTAACAACAATGCTAGTTTACATGTTTTAGAATACTTCATATTCTCTTTTTATGTATTGTCCCTTAAAGTTTTGTTCTGCCTTTCATTAAAATCTTCTTTCAACCTTTGATTATTCTCACAGACAAGATGTGACTCCTTACCCGCCTACCCTGCCAGCATCGCCATCAGATTTTTATCTTCTACAAAATTCATGATAGTAAATAAATATTCAAGCAAGCAAATACTCTGTCTTTCTTTTACATGAGCACATTTTTACCTTCTAAAGATTGACACAAAACTAATTAAAAGATTGAGACAATAGATAAATATTTTGAACCTCAGTGAGATTAGCGGTTTCCGAGATCAGTTGATCAACAGGCTTGTCTAAGGAATGCTAAGAATTACATATGCCATAGTCCCATCTCCCACGTATTGAACCAGGAATTCTGGGACTGTTGCTGGACGGGCTGCAGTTTCAACACTTCTCTGCATAATCCTGATTTGGGAAATTCTACATTATATATTCCACAAGAGCCTTTCAGTCATTTAAAATACTCTGATACAAAATTCTAGATCCTTTATCCTAATTCTTTAGCTCCAAAGAATTCGGTTTGAGCTTGACAGGATCTTAGAGATAAATAAGCTAAAATTATAATTTTATCTTATCAAACAAATTTGCATAAATTAACTTATTGGACTGAACTCCCACAGTCAGTTGGTAAAAGAGGTCAAGACTGTGTCTAACCCAAATCCAGGGGTGAGTGGGATTTGGTGTATTTATGAACAGGATAATCAGAGACAAGGCTAAGTAAACAAGTCATTGATTGGCATTAAACTTTAATTAATGATTTTCCCCCCTTTAATCAAAATGGCTCTGATTCCAAATCTGAAGATTGGTCATTTTTTTCCTTTTAGTAATTTTTTCAGAACTTGCTCTGTACAATTTCTCACACAGGCAATGGGCACATATTAAAATACAATTGCTCAGGATTCTGTAATCAATCAAATGATTCTACATCCAAACCCACTTCCTCCACATTTAGTGTTTCCTTACTTAGAAAACAGTCATCTGACGTCACTAAGCCACACAGTGCACATAGGTGTTTTCCCATTAACTGGGCTTCTGCTTCCTGAGTTTCTCCAAACAGTTTTCAGAAATTGTTTTATGAAAAGCACAAAGGGAGTTTAAAAATTATACTTCCCGTGAAACATTTAAATTAGTGAGCTTGTCACAAGTTCCAATGGAATGCAATGGAGAATTTCCTTGTTTGGTCGCACCAGTACTGTGAGCCATTTACATTAGCTTCCTAACTCATCTCCCAGGAAAAATATGATTTGGTTTTCAAGCCACATCTGCACTTCTCAAATTACCTAAATGTTTTTCTTAAACCAAAGGTGTTCATTCAGTGAAGCAGAAATGAGGATTTGGGTGTCTCTAAAAATGAATGTTAGTGCCAAACTATTGATGAGAAAGTCATAGCACTGTGTCATGATTGTATTTGAGGAAAACTGAAAGGCTTCATGAAATATAATTACGAAAAGTAAAGTGGAAGAAAACAGTAGGTTTATACTAAGTGGGGCAAGAGTGCAAGTTTCCAGGAGGGCATATTCCAGTAAACTCCCAAGCCCATCTTAGGAAGAGACCTGGAGCCCTGAGTCAGACTCAAGGTTCATAAGGTTATGGAGAAATATGAAGTTCTCAGACTGAAAATTTACACATGATTTTAAATGAAGTATTCATATTGCATATTTTCGTAGAGTTAATAAGATAGATGAAAACATATTAGCAAGGAGCCTGCTCGGTGGCACAACAGTTAAGTTCGCACCTTCTGCTTCAGCTGCCCAGGGTTTGCCAGTTTGGATCCCAGGTGCCAACATGGCACTGCTTGTCAAGCTATGCTGTGGCAGGTGTCCCGCATATAAAGTAGAGGAAGATGGGCATGGATGTTAGCTCAGGGCCAGTCTTCCTCAGTAAAAAAGAGGAGGCTTGGCTGCAGATGTTAGCTGAGGGCTAATCTCCCTCAAAAAAGAGAGGAAACATATTACCAAAACAACAGTGGCTTTGTTTGATTCTAATGTCCTGGAGATGAGATCTTGGCAAAATTACAGACTGTGCTTAATGGAGATCTTACAGTGAACCATGGTGTCATGATAACAGCTTGCTGCAGAGATAAGAGCGTGATTTGCCTGACTTCTGATTCAGAAAGACGTAAAAGAGGACAGCAAGATGGAAATGGTGGGCACTCTGAAATCATTAAGACTTCATTGGATTTATATCCGGACTCACAGTGAGGTGTTCCCTGCCAAAGAATTAATTTGACCTTCTTGACCCAGTTTTTTAAGGTGTAAAAATGGGAAGAATGTTATTTCCTTTCACGACTGTTTAGAAGAGTAAATGAGACAATATATTCAAAGCACCTAACGCAGTGTCTAGCTTATGACCACCCGTTCGTTCAGCACATGGGTAGTGCACTGTTTGCCAGGCACACCTCCAGGCATAGGCAAGACATTGGTTATGAAAGGAAACACTATGCCTTTGTGGAGCGTGTATCCTGGTGAAGAAGATGGACAGCCGTGAAACATCTGTAGTGACAAGTCCTTTAAAGAAAAACAAAACCAGATAAGGAGATAGCATTTGAAAGGGAGTCAAAGAAGGGTTCTGAGGAGGCGTTTCCTGGGCAAGGACTAGAAGGAAGTGAGGGGAAGAGTGTCTAGGAAAAGAGGCCCCCAAGCAGGGTCTATGGAGAGAGAATGTGCTGGAAATGTGTGAGGGTCAATGAGTCTGGGAAGGATCAAACAAGAATATCACATAGGGCTATTATCCATGAAAATTTTGGATTTTTCTCATAGGTTTTATTGGGAAAGAAATTAGTTTGAATAAGAAAGTCACATAGTTGGATTTATATATTAAACTACCATTATGATTACAATAGTTCCCCTTGAGGTGAGGGGGCTACATTCCAAGGCCTCCAGCAGATACCTGAGACCACAGATAGCACCAAACCTTATATATACTGTGTTTCTTTCTATACATACCTACCTAAAATAGAGTTTAATTTGTAAATTAGGCACAGTAAGAAATTTATAATAACTAATAATAAAATAGAACAATTATAACAATATACTGTAATAAAAGTTACCATAGATCTTGGCAACCTCAGCATATGTAATTTCTTTCCTCGTTAAGTCAAGAACTGTCAAGTTTTCACTTAAAGGAAGCACTTTACAGCTTCTCTTTGGCATATCCGAATGGCCAGCATCACTACTCTTGTGATTTGCGGCCATTATTAAGTAAAATAAAGGTTCCTTGAACACAAGGACTGTGATACCAGGACAGTAGATCTGATAACTGAGATAGCTAAGTGACTAACAGGCAGGTGGCATATACAGCAGGGATCCACCGAACAAAGGGATGTGTCATGTCCCGAGTGAGATGCTTCCAGATTTCATCACACTACTCAGAACTGTGTGCAATTTAAAAGTTATGAATTGTTTACTTCTGAAAGTTTCCGCTTAATATTCTCAAACCGCAGTTGACCGTAGGGAACTGAAACCACGGAAAGTGAAATGATGGATGAGGGCAGACTACTGACTGGGTGGAAACAGGCTTTATTGCTGAGAGCAGCAGCAGGGAGACTAATTAGCAGGTTGATGTGGTCGTGGAGGTGAAGGATAATGGCCGACTAGACGCGCTGTTAGCTATGGCTGTAGTAAGATAGATTCAGGATGTGATACAGTTTGAAATTGTAGTTGACAAGATGTGTTAGTGCAATTACTATGGAGTGTGAGAAGATGAAAAGCGTCAAGGATGATTTCAGATTTAGCGCAGCTATTATTTTTGAGTGTTTATATTCCAGTGTTATATTCCAGAACAGCAATTCTAAGAGGTGAATGTAACCATGATTATCATCCCCATTATAGAGGTCAGTTTCTAGAGCCCATGCACTTAACCTCTATAATAGACTGCCTTTCAGCAAAACTAACATTACCAGCTGGTAAATAGCACTCTTAAAATACAATGAAAATAGTAAAAATATAGTTTGATTTCATCTGATACTTGTGTGACAACTTTATAAAATCTAAAGTTCAGAGAATGCACTAAGAATATTATTAACTGCTTAATCTGTTCTCTCCTAAAAAAAAATCACAGTGTTTATCTGGTTAAAAGGAATTATTGTGTAATATGCTGTTTATGTATATTATTTCTAATTGAAAATTTGAGCCAAAATCAAAATACAGACTTTCTAATAACTCTATTTCTAAAAGTAAATGTCTTCAATTTATTATTTCCTCAAATGACTTATAAATTATCCTTACCTATTCATTAAAAAATGAGAACATGTTCTCAACACTGATTAGACATATCCTAGCAAATACTTTGGATGAAAAAATATCAGATATTAAGTATATTTACAAAAATTACCCCCTCTTCCACAGTGTATTCCTGTTTTCCTTTTATTAATTCAAATTAGCTCAAATCAGTTAATGTAACTCTACTGTTGTTTTACCTTTTCAAATATTTATGAATTCGATAGAATAAGTATGCCTAAATACTTCTATTAATTAAGTGTACTATTTATTGTGCACCCACCAACCCCATGTACTAAATTAAATGCTTGGCATACGTTATCACAATTTACTCTCACAACCACTCTACAAAATAGACATGTTTGTACCAATTTCCTACTGGAAAGTATAAAGATTAGAAGATGAACTAATTCACTAAGTTCATATAGTTGATGTCAGTGCTGTGAAATTGCAAAATCCATGCTCTTAATCCATAAGTTTTACTGAGCACCATATAGTCCCAACAGAGTTTGCAAGAAGTTTATGAATAACTACAGAAACTGCTATTTATTTCTAATACTCTCACGTAAGTTGAACACTGATTATCTTGTTTATTAATATTAATTAATTAATGTTAATATATATGCATACATGTTAATATATACACATATTATTGCATTTTGATTTAGCAAAATGTTATCTTCTGAAGGTCAAGCTGGTGACGTCTCAGTCAGGGCGCTCCAGTCAAGTCTTAGTTTTCTGTGTTACCTTGAGCAAGTACTGTAAACCCTCCGGCTCTAGTTGGCTCTCAAACTGTTTCTTCAAGAGTGAGGTGCTGCTTTCTGAGTATAGGGATAGATATAGAAGATAGAAGAATGTGCCTTTTTCAGTTGGTTAACTTCTCAACAGTGTGGCTAGCCCTCAACTTGGTTTCTCTTCATTCCAGACAAAGGCCACTGGGGTCTCATAACAATGTCCTGCACACAGCAGCCCTGCCACACCAAGGTCTGTCTCTGCACTGTAACAATGAGCACTCTAATTTTGTTTCTAATTCAAGATATGAGCAGTTAAGCATAACAGGTGAAAGGCAAGAATGTGGGCCCCTTGGTAGAGCTTCTCCCCTCCAGGATCTGTCATGCCACGCTCTGTGGATACAATGCAGTCCCTTAAGTGCATCCATTGATCATCAGAATAATCATACATGTAGAAGCTCCAACCCTCATTTAACAGAGCAAGGAAATGGGGTTCACAGGCCAACGTGAGAAAGTGCATGAGAGTAGCTAACAGCCGGGTTCTGGAGTCAGGTTAAACGTTGACTTTGCCACTCCCTGGGGTGACCATGGGAAGTTCTTATGCTCTCTGCTTCTCAGTTTTCACAATGGCAAAATGAAGATTACAATATTATCAACCTCAGAATTTTCCTATCAGGATTGCATAATATGACAGATGTAAAGCCTCTTCATGTGGAGTTTTGTAAATTCTAAGTTCTCAATAAGTGTTACCTTTTGTTGTTCACCAAATCATCCTAATCCTACAAAGACAATAAGTGGTAAAACTAGATCTTAAACTTAGGCCATCTACTGTCTCTATAATGTTTTTATTTGCTCTAAAACACAGTTGCCACACAAATCACATACTGTGTTTGTTTTCAGTCACACTCACTACTCTGTAGAGGAAGAAAGCTCTACAGTTTCAGGGATTATGGGATATTCTACTATGCGCGTACTTAGTAAACAGCACTACACTAGCTGAGAGACGGGACCCTGGCTAGGCTCAAGTTGTCCAGGTTACATCCAGGTTCTCCAGACAAGTAACTTAACATTCTAGCCTCTGTGCCTAGGTTTTCTCATTTAGAAAATAGGGGCAAAAGTCTCAAAGTCTTCTTTTGAAAGTTAAATGAATATGTGTGTGTGTATATACAGACACATCTATTGATAAATCGATATACCTAAATATCTATATAGAGACGGTCCCCAACTTAACAATGGTTTGACTCACAATGATTTGACTTACGATTTTTTGACATTATGATAGTGGTGGTGCAAAAATGGTACACATTCAGTAGAGACCATACTTCAAATTTTGAAATTTGATCTTTTCCTGGGTTAGTGATATGCGGTACTATCCTCTCTGATGATGCTGGGCAGCAGCAGCGAGCCACAGCTCCCAGCCAGGCACATGGGCGCAAGGGTAAACGACCAGTACACTTACAACGCTCTGTACCCATCCAACCATTCTGTCTTTCACTTTCAGTACAGTACTCAATCAATCACATGAGATATTCAACAATTTATTATAAAATAGGCTTTGTGTTAAATGAGTTTGCCAACTGTAGGTGAATGTAGGTGTTCTGAGAATGTTTAAGGTAGGTTAGGTTAAGCTACAATGTTCAGGAGGTTAGATGTATTAAATACATTTTTTCTTTTGAGGAAGATAAGCCCTGAGCTAACATTCGTGCCCCTCTTCCTCCACTTTATATGTGGGATGCCTGCCATAGCATGGCTTGATAAGTGGTACGTATGTCCATGCCTTGGATCCGAACCAGTGAACCCCGAGCCACCAAAGCGGAGCATGCAAACTTAACTGCTATGCCACAAGGCCGGCCCCTTGAATGCATTTTTGACTTACCATATTTTCAAATTATGATGATTCCATTGGGATGTCTGCATTGTAAGTCGAGGAAGATCTATATATATACACATATATGTGAACATATATTTAAATATATATGTATGAATATATATATAAATTGATATGTATATATGTATGTATATTGGTATATGTATATGTTTATATATGCAAATTTATATATATATATATATACACACACACATACTCACATATAAAATTCATACCATGCTTCACATATGGACTAAATCCCCAAGAATAGAATCTAGCCAAGTTTCTGATGAATACTCTATCTACTTGAACCCCAAGGACACTTTCTGTTTTGGAATGTGCCTATCTACCCTGTTCTTCTTTTATCTTGTTTTGAATATCTTTGGAGATAGAGTAAGGATGTTGGTTTCTTTCAAGATCTTATTTAGGAGCTAGATTTTTACCTTGAGCATCAATGAGCTATATAAATAAACATTTCAATGATTGATGAATCATAAAAATTCAAAGAAGGATTTTAAAATTCAAAAGCATGTATCTTTAGAGTTTTCTTTTTATGAAACTTTTGACAGGCTGTGTTAACTATTTACTCTAAATGCAGCTGGAATTTCACATTCTGATGAAATATGCCTTCTGGTGACTTTGGAATTTTAGAGTAACCATTCGCTGCTTGCATTCCCATGTATTTTCCTATGTAATCCTGGCAACAACCCTGTGAAATATCTCTGTCTCTGTGTTGCAGGTGTAGAAACTAAGGTATATAACAAATTCTTTAACTGTTTCAAATGATTACATGGAAAATCAACATTATATTTTTTCCTAGGTTGGCATAGCACTCTTTTCCTATGCTAGAATTGACTCCACATTCATATCATTTTTAACTGTGGATGCTTCTAATTGCTCTCTTCTTTGCAAATCCACCACAAAGCTCTAAACGATGATTTCAGCTCATATGGATTAAATCTCCTACATGTGGAATTCAGCTGAGTTTGTATTCCATAATCAGGTATTATTATACATGGATTGTGTTTTCTGATAAGATTATAAACTCTCTGATAAAAAGATTGAGACTTTGTATCCCTCATAATGTATAGATTGTTGTTAGTATAATGTCAACAACCTGGCAAGTCTTTCACAAATGAATGAAAATTTCTAGGATTGGAAAGATTATAGGTTTCACAACCATGCCAACTTGGGTTTGAATCTGATTTCTGCCATTACTTATCCACGTGACTTCCATTGCCTAGCTGTGTGACTCTGAGTTGCGTTACTGAGCCTTAATTTCTCCATCTATAAAATGTGACTAATCATCCTTTTCTACCATGATCATTACAGATTAAATAAAATAAAAAATTGAAATCATTTGCCAGCATTCCTGGCATATAGTAGACATGCAAAAATTGTTAGTGCTTCCAATCACATCATCTTTTCACTTTTTAGAAGAAATTTAACAAACTTTGCATGTTATCACTTTTTATATTTCTAAACCAGTATTCCATAGACCATGAACGCTCTTGATTTTAGAATCGGGTTACTCAGTTTTGAAAAAATAAATATGCCTTTCACCATTATAATTTAATTCTGCTGTTCATCTGTATTTCATTTTCAGTTTACTTTGAGAGTTTTAACTCTGTCCTTCTTATTTAAATAATGTTTACAACATTTTGCCACGGAATTCATCCAAGTACATGAAATACATAAGAAAAGCATGACTGAGTCTGTATACATACATATATAAACATGGACCTATAATATGTAGGATGAATAGCCTCTGGAAGCTTTCCAAGTGTTTATATAAAACTCTCCGAATCTAAGTCATTGGCAAACTGGAGAGTAAATAGCAAAGAGCAATGAGGTGTTCAAAGAGTCAGGATGCAAGGTTTAAGAGAACTGAGGTTATGTAGGCAGGAGCTGAGATTTACAGTTATTTTTCCCACCTATAAACTATGCCAGCAGGTTCCTTTTAAAAATAAAACCTAATCACACTAAAATCCACATTCAAAAGGTCTTAGTATTTCTCAGGGTTTACATGTATCATCAGAAGTCATGAACATGGAAGTCAGAAGAACTTACTTTGAATAAAAGCCCTAATTTTTATAGGGATGTGCATGTGAAATAAAGTAGGATACCATACTACTTTGAGTCTCGGTTTCTTTGTCTAATAAAATCAAGATGGCATTAGTTTCTCATGCGCCCATCATCCACCTAAAACAAAACACAACAAGGATGAGAACAACAACAATAATGAAAACAATGGACTTCTACCTTTTGTGCTTTATCTATGATACGACCTTTACAATGATTCCACGTCCCTCATCTTGCTTTGAGCTCTCAGTTATCAATCTCCTGAGCTCTTAATATCTCTCATCTTCTGTCTTTATCCTTAAATTCTTGGACTTGATGCTTATTAATGCCTTTCTGGTATTGTTTTAGTTATGACTGGAAACCATGATTTCAACTTATTCCATCTGCTTCCTTTAGAACAGGGTAAAAACCTAGTTGACTGTTGCTACCCAGTCTTGGCCTTCCTGATTTCCCCACTTCCCCTGAAATGGAACAGTGAAGAAGAGACTGAAAGTTGGGAGGTTGAGTCATAACTGTTTTCAAATATTTGAAATTAAGGACTGTACAAAAGGATTTACATCCTGCAAAGTTTCACAGGGCTCATCTAAGACAATAGAGATATAAAATGTAATGCTCAACCTTGAGTAAACATGAGCCACAAACATAAGCTTATAATCCTTTTCTCTTTCCTTTCCTGCTCAACGAAGGCCAACAATATCCTCATCCTTATCACATGTCTTAAAAGAGTGGATTGATTCCACTTAGTACTTAGCTTTTAGCCTTCTCAACATCAACTTTCCTTTGCCAGTTTAGAAGTCTCTTTGCAAAGATCCAGAAAATAATTTGTAGTTATCATATTTACATCATAGTGGCTTTGTAATATTTTTCTTACTCTGATAGTAACGAACAAAATATTACAAATCTCAAGGCAAACGTATCTCTACTCTTATGAAGAGAAACCTGCAACTCATTGTGATAAAACGATTCATTTACAAAAGGCAGCAGCTGCTCCTTCTCCTCCTCCTCTTCCTCTCTGTCCTGTTTGTGTAACACAGACGTGAACTGTTAAACCAGGTCTCCTCCAGCTCACTGTCTTCATTTAGTCTCATCACTTCTTACTCAGATTATTACTGTTATATTTCTGTTTCTACCTTCATTAATCTATCATCCAAATATCCAATTTCATAGGTCTTCTGTTTTTGTTCCTGTTTTTATGATTCAGGAATTGAAAAATATATTTAAATAGTTCAAAGAAGACAGTAAAAAGTGCCCCATTCCTATTTCAGAATCAACTGCCTTAAACATTTTGACATATTTGCTTCCAACTTTATTTGAATTATCCTTTGAAAAATATTACAAGAGTAATATATGAATGCAATAGCTTTCTTTAAAAATAATAGATCATTACAAATGAAGCTGAACATCCCTTTTGACTTTTACTGGCCTAACATCATTTCCTTACTTAGCGCTTTTCAAAGGCAAAGTAAGTTATCCAAACCTTTAGCTGGAATAAAGATTTCGTCAACTTGCATCCTTTATATCTAGGTAGATTCTCAGTTTCATGCATTGCACTACAGTCTTAAAGATCTAAATCCCTCTCATATTCTAAAAGCTTGCTGCATTTCCACCACTGAACACATTTCTGTCTGGACAATTGGACTTTCCTTCTCTGGTCATAAAATCCTGCTCCATTTATGTCCCTGAGCCTCTGAGAAGTCCTGTTATCCTCTTTCAGGCAAAGATGATTCTCCTTCTTCCAAGATCTCTCTGGGATCCTTTCTCTAGTATAGAAGTTTTCCCAGTGTTCCAGAGCTGCTGGTGTTGTGTGGCCTTCTCTGCTGGACTTTGAAGACCTCGAGAGCAGGGGCTGGCTGGTTCATGTTCATGCTTGTTGCTCCGGAATCCAGCATGATACTGGCCTTTAGCTGGACCTCCTACATTTAATTTTATGAAAAGTAGATAAAATGGGGTAATGAGTGCCAAGGGACAAGGGATGAGCTCAGCAAGGGTTTCCAACTTGGTATTTACTAACTTAATATTTTATAAGACATTTTTAGATAAAATAATAGGGACTAGAGATTTAAAAAGTGAGACTGTCTTATCGTGTTTCCTCCCATGTTGGTCTAATTCAGGAGCTTTCCTGAAGTAAGGCATTTGTTCAAGAAATGAGATTAAGTTTTTGGCACTAGAAAAATGTCCTATTGGGCAAAATGAGATTTTAGATTATTTTTTAAAGTGCTTACTCAGGTCTTTAAGCTAATATTTGTCCTCAAATGAAGAAAAAAATGGATGAACTGTCTATTTCTATAAACGATTCTGCAGTTGGAAGCCCTGAAATAAATCATGATCAAATTATGCAGAGTATTTTCATTTGTATGTTGTTTTTGTTTTTATGTAGCTCTAACTGAATCTTTCAGTTTCCTTAAAGTTCACGTAAATATAAATTATTTATAGGTAATCAATGTGTGCTTAATTTATCCATAGAAATTAATCTGGAAAACTTGCAAGCAATTGTGTTTGCTTGTAAATGTTATTATATGTCCATAACATATAATAACATTATTGTTGATGCTACTGTGGGAAAAAAACCCACTAAATGTAGTTTAATATTCAATATTTACTTTCAGAATAATAGAAACATACGATAGTGGTTAATAACGAGCTAATTTTGTTATAAAAGTTAACTTGAATGATTGTGGCAGGTAACTTCATGTCTGACACTCAGTTTCCTCATCTGTAAAACGGAGACAATAATGTATTGAAGGATCATGAAGATTAAATGAAAATATAGAAAATGTTTGGCACAAATAGAGTAATAAATATGTGGGTCTTTTTGGTCGGAATAGGTCAGTCACATGGATCTGAGGGGCAGCAGATTAGGGGATTATTTTTCTCCTATGTAATAAGAAATCTGGAAGCAAGTGGTCCAAGGTCGGTGCAGTGGATCCTTTCCTCCACCTTGGAGCATTGTTACAGGTGTTCACTATAGTTCTGGCCATCATGTCTGCATTTAATTGTTAATTAATTAATCTTTACACACTCATCTAACCAATATCCCATTAAAATATACCACATTTTATTACATTCATAATGCCCCTTCTGCCCAATGCAACCAAACCTTGCTCCACCTCCCCAGTCCCTGGCAACCATTGATATCCTTTCCACTGCGGTGGGTATGTTTCACGTGTTCTAGAACTTCATTTAGATGGAATCACGTAGTCTCAGGCTTTTTTCAGTCAACACAAAGTCTTCTAGATTTACATATGTTTCTATCTTTATTAGCAGTTGCTCTTTTTTATTGCTCAGTAATTGTCCATTTTATGCATGCGCCACAATTTGTTTATGCCTTCACCCATTGATAGACAACTGAATTCTGGGTCTGGACTGTTATGAATAAAGATGCTATAATATTATTTCTATAAGTCTATTTGTGAATGAGTACTTTCAGTACTTTTTGATAAACACTTGAGAAGCAAAATTGCTGGGCTATAGGTTAGTTGTATATTTAACTTTATAAGGAACTGGAAATTATTTTCCAAAATAGCTGTACCATTTTACATTCCCAGAAGCAATATATGAGAATTCCTGTTGCCCCACATCCTCACCAACACTTGGTTATTCTTAGACCTTTTAATTTAGCCTGACTGCTATCTCATGGTATTTTCAATTTACGTATCCCTGATAACTAAAAACACTTAGCATCTTTACGTGTGTTTATTGGTCATTCATAGCTCTTCTTGTGTGATATATCTGTTCAGGTAGTTTACCCACATTTTATTGAGTTCATTTTGATTTTATTATTAGTTTGTAGAAGTTTTGGGGTTTTTTTTAACCTTTTGACCCCCTTCACTCATCTCTCTCCCATCCCCATCCCCTGCCTCTGGCAACCACCTGTCTGTTCTTTGTATATATGAGTTTGGTTTTGCTTTTTTGTTTTTTAGTTTTAGATTCCACATATAAGAGAGATCCTACAGTATTTGTCTTTTTCTGTCTGACTTATTTCACTTAGTATAATATCCTTGAGGTCCATCTATGTTGCTGCAAATGGCAAAATTTCATTCTTTTTTATGGTTGAATAATGCTCCACTGTATTTTTTCATACCAAAATTTCTTTATCCATTCATCCAGCAATGGACACTTAGGTTGTTTCCATGGCTTGGCTATTGTAGATGGTACTGCACTGAACATGGTTGTGCATATGTCTTTTCAAGTTAGTGTTTTCATTTTCTTTAAATAAATACCCTGAAGCGGAATTGCTGGATCATATGGTAGTTCTATTTTTAATTTCCTGAAGAACCTCCCCACTATTTTCCATAGTAGCTGCACCAATTGACATTCCCACCAAGAGTGTAAAATGGTTCCCTTTTCTCCACATTCTTGCCAAAACTTATTTCTTCTCTTTTTGATAATAGCCATTCTAACAGATATGAGATGACATTTCATTGTGGTTTAGATTTACTTTTCCCTGATGATTAATGATGTTGAACATCTTTCCCTGTAGCTGTTAGCCATCGTATGTCTTCTTTGCAAAAATGTCTATTCAGATCCTATGCCCATTTTTAAATCAGATTGTTTGTTTTTTGCTATTGAGTTGTGTGAGTTCTTTATATATTTTGGATATTAACACTCTTATCAGATATATGATTTGCAAATATTTTTTCTCATTCAATAGGTTTCCTTTTTATTTTGCTCATGGTTTCCTTTGCTATGCAGAAGCTTTCTAGTTGGACATAGACCTACTTGCTCATTTTTGCTTTTGTTGCTTTCACTTATGGTGTCAGATTTAAAAAATTATTGCCAAGACCTACGTCAGGATGCTTATTGCTTACGTTTTCTTCTAGGAGTTTTATGGTCCCAGATCTTACGTTGGAGTCTTTAATCCATTTTGAGTTGATTTTTGTGTTTAGTGTAAAATAGAGGTCCAGTTTCATTCTTTTACATGTGGCCGTCCAGTTTTCTAAACTATTTATTGTAGGGACTGTCCTTTCCCTGTTGCATTTTTTTGGCTCCTTTGCAGTAAGTTAATTGACCATGTACATGAGGGTTTATTTCTGAGCTCTCTTTTCTGTTCCATTGATCTATGTGTCTGTTTTTATGTCAATACCATACTGTTTTAATTGTTATAGCTTTGTAATATAGTTTGAAATCAGGGAACGTGATGCTTCTAGCTTTGTTCTTCTTTCTCAAGATTGCTTTGGCTATTCAGGATCTTTTGTGGTTCCATATAAATTTTAGGATTGTTTGCTCTATATCTGTGAAAAATACCATTGGAATTTTGATAGAGGTGTCATTGAATCTGTAGATTGCTTTGGATAGTATGGGCATTTTAACAATATTAATTCTTCCAACCATGAGCATGCAATATCTTTCCATTTATTTGTGTCTTATTCAATTTCTTTTTTTACTGTCTTGTAGTTTTCAGTGTATAGGTCTTTCACTCCTTGGTAAACTTATTCCTAGGTATTTTTTTCTTTCTGGTGAAATTATAAACGAGTTTATTTTCTTAATTTCTCTTTCTGATAGCTCATTGTTACTGTATAGAAACACAACAGATTTTTGAGTATTGATTTTGTATCCTGAAATTTTACTGAATTTGCTTATTAGTTCTAACAGTTTTTTGATGGAGTCTTTAGGGTTTTCTATATATAGCATCATGTCATCTGTAAATTGACAGTTTTACTTCTTCCTTTCCAATTCGGATGCATTATATTTCTTTTTCTCGCCCAATTACTTTGCCTAGGACTCCCAATACTATGTTTAATAAAAGTGGCAAGAGTGGGCATCCTTGTTTCCTCCCTGATCTTAGAGGAAAAGCCTTCAGCTTTTCACCATTGAGTATGATGTCAGCTGTGCTTGTCATTTGTGGCCATTATTATGTTGGATGGCTCTCTACACCTGCTTTGCTAAGAGTTTTTCTCATAAATGGATGCTGAATTTTGTCAAATGCTTTTTCTGCATCTATTGAGATGATCACCTGATTTTTATCCTTCATCTTGTTAATGTGGTGTATCACATTGACTGATTCGTGGATACTGAACCATTCTTGCATTGCTAGTATAAATCCAACTTAATCATGGTGGATGATCCTTTTAACATATCATTGAATTTGGTTTGCTAATATGTTGTTGAAGATTTTTGCATCTATGTTTATCATGCTTATAATTTTCTTTTCTAGTGGCAACTTTATCTGGTTTTGATGTCAGGGTAAGGCTGGTCTCATAAAATGAGTTTCAAAGAGTTCCCTCCTCTTCTAGTTTTTGGAAGAGTTTAAGAAGTAGTGGTACTAATTCTTCTTTGAATATCCGGTAGAATTCACCAGTTAGGCCATTTGATTCTGGAATTTTGTTCATTGAGAGGTTTTTGATTACCAATTCAATCTCTTTTCTAGTATTTGGTCTGTTCGGACTTTCTTTACCTTCATGATTCAGTATTAGTGGGTTGTATGTTTCTAGGAATTTATTCATTTCTTCTAGGTTTTCCTATATATCAGTGTATGATTGTTCATAGTAGTCTCTTATGATCCTTTGTATTTCTGTGATATCAGTTGCAATATTTCCTCTTTTATTTCTGATTTTATTAATTTGAGTTCTCTCTTTTATTTTCTTGGTGATTCTAGCTAAAAGTTTGTCAATTTTGCTTATCTTTCAAAGAACTAGCTCATACTTTCATTGATATTTTCTATTATCTTTTTAGTCTGTATTTCATTTATTTCTGCTCTGATCTTTGTTATTACATTCTTTCTACTAACTTTGGGTTTTGCTTGGCTTTTTTAAAATTTGTGCTAAAATAAAATATTTCTTGAAGAACAAATGACTATTTTCATGGTTTTTAATTTTGACTTTGTATCCAATTAAAAAATAGAGGCAGTAAAACAGATTTTGAATAAGGAAAGAAAACCTATGTATTTGGAACATGACACAAACTTAGACAAAAATATAAGGATGTCTTTATAACATGGTCACATAATTTCAGGAACTATGATATCGAATATTATAGATCATCTAATTAACATCCACTCTCCAATTAACAAATGTCAGATCTGAGGCTCAGACAAGTTTTATAACATTTTTAAGCTCAATCTGATGTTTGCAGAAATAAGATTATATCTTCCCTGACTCTTAGGTCAATTCACACCTCTTTGCATCATACAGTTTATTTGTAAGTTCTATAATTACAAGGTTAATTATTGAGTTTGTCTATGATGAGAAAAATCTATTTATTCCTTTCCAAAACTTACTTATAAATATTATAAAACTAGAACACCAGAAAAGTTTGGGAATTTCGTTATTCTATGATAGTTCTAAAAGTTTCATCTTTTTTATATCTAGAAAGTTAAGTTTCTCTATGCTATCTCCTCTCTGCATCATGGCCCCTGGTCCAACAATGGTATATTTTAAATCTCAAAAAATAGTCTATTTAAATATTAAAAATGAATAGAATGATATTTATTTGATGTCCTTCTGATTATTCATAATAAATATCATTTTTAGCAACAAGACACAAGAAAAATGAACTGCTTAAAAACTGCTCACACTATGGGCCCCATACATTCTTTTGTCTTTGCCACTTCTATTCAAATCAACTTCAGTAGATAATAAAGAGTAATTCATGGCAATTACCGTAACCTAGATTCAAGAAAACGACAGAATTCTTTTGTGACCCATCAAATTTATGTTCATAGAAGAGGTTTCTAATATTTGTTCTCATAGTTATTTTGTGAAATTGTATTTTCTCAGCAAAGTCTCTCTCGACCATAGGTTCTGACAAACAATCACTTTGCTTTCTCACGGCATCATAAGTCACAGAGGTGCTTATGGCACTGGTTACCTGACAAGATTTGAACACAATTTTCATACAGTTTTTGATGTCTATAATATTTATGATTTACCTGAGACTATTACTAAAGATATAATTTCATAATATTTTCTTGTCATTTTGTGTTTCGTTTTACTACAAAACTTAGAACTACATCAATAATGATTGCTGTTTACTTCAGTTACAGGAAAGAGTGTGTATATAGAAAACCAGGTACCTTGTAATTTGGAACAGATGGAATGAGCCTAACAATTATTCCCTGGAATAGAGTGAATTGACCCCTAAAACACTGCAAGAATTTCACTTAGTTAGTTGTGCTACTATGACAAGTGAATGAAACACATTCACATGTATGATGATATTTTTATAACTTATGAAATATATGCATAAACTATCTTAGAATGTTACATATTTGTTGTTAATATGTTTTCAGAGGAAAAGCAGTTTATTGGACAATTTTCACCTGCCTTATGTGAGCAGTAAATCCTAAAGGTGATCATTAAGCCCTGGACTGGTTGGCCTCCACTTGCCTCTTCAGATAAACCTCTTACCTTTTCTGCTCTGTTTGGTGCCCAGGAGGGACGACATCATTACTTACAGGCTTCCAGCCTCGGTTTGGTTTAGCCAAGGAGAGGAACAACGATACATAGGACTGAGAGAAAATAATGAGGCCAGGGTATTTATTCCCACAGCTTCCTCACCTGTGAAGTCTTCCCAGGAAGCTGCATTTCTGTGGTCAAAGACCATAAGACCTTTCCACACATCTGAACCCCATGCAGGTAACTGTCTCCTCCATCACCCGCAGGAATGGTCAAGTTGTCCTGCTGTACTGGCCCTTGTGCTGCATTTTCATCCTTCACACGCCTTTGAAAATAGTCTCTTTAATATAAACTCTCTGTAAATTACCTACTTTATGTGTGCCATCTGGTTTTTTTTTTGCCATGACTGTGACTGATACAACCCATTTCCATTTTTTCGTTATTGTGTTTAAACCTGAACAGTGTTCACCTTTTTGCCCTTTTTTCCAGACACTGTTCTACTTCCTCTACATCCTGTCTTGATCTGTGGCACTATTCAGATGAAAATGTGAAGTCTGGGAATTATCCTACATTCCTTCCTCTCTCTTATCTCTCACAACCGGCTCCTAACAGTTTGTGGTTTATTGAACACGCCCTTGCAAATGTGGTCCCTTACCTTGAAATGTCCTCTCCCTCTCTGTCTTCTTAGAAGATGCCTATTTTCCCTCCAAATCTCCTATCAGATAAAACTTCTCCTATTGAGCTGTCTCAAAAGTATTCTCCCCACCCAAGTTCAAATAGTTATTACTTTTTTCTTTAGATCTATGCTCTTGCTTCTCACTTTGCTCTGAACACATTGCGCTGTATTTTGTTTGTGTACATATTAGGTCACCTGAACCAGTAAGATGGCTCCTTGAAGGCAGAACCATGTCGTATTCGTTTTTCTACCTCAGGAGATTAGCGCAGAACTTGGTACAGAGCAAGTGCTCAATAAATGTTTTCTAAATCAGATTACTATAAATTAGTACGTGATTTGTTGTTTTCCTGCCACACCTGGTGCTGTCCGGATGCGTGGGCTAATTTCCCCAGGTGAGAGAGCACTTGCCCTGTACTGTTTACCCATGGCCAGTGCTGGAGAGGGGAGGGCATTTATCAAGATATTAAGGTGGGTAAGAAATACTGGGATCAAAAGTCCCACCATACTCTCCAAAGTGACCAAATCCAAGGCCTGTAAATGACATACTGCCCATCCTGCAAATGGTGTCCCTCCATCACTCTGGATTAACATGGGCTCTATCTAAAACCACAACACCCCAAATAAAGAGGCAGCCTCTGAGTAAGGGGCCCACAGTTGCCTAGGCAATAACTTGACAGAGATTGTATCGGGCTCTGCCTCTCATATCACTTTCCCAAAATATCACAGGTTAAGGAAATGTGTATTTTGATGCTAACATCATTTTATTTCAGCCACAAGAACTCTTCTTTGGTTCCATATTCTGACAGGCTTTACCTATACAAGATGCTCCTAGAAAACATATATAGAGCATAGACCTTCCTGCTCCTATGAGCCTCCCAACGCAAAATTTCCAATTTTAATCATTCTCAATTTGTCCCAGTTAAAGTCAGTACATTGGACTATGATTCATTGGCATTTAGAGCCATAGGCCTATTTACAAATGTCCAAAAGTCTCTCTTATGCAATCAGGTGTGTCATTCACCTGTGACCCATTTTTCTCCCAGTTTACACTCAAGACTGGACTGTTTTTATGTATGTGTGAGGAGGACTGGCCCTGAGCTAGTATCTGTGCCAATCTTCTTTTAGTTTGTATGTGGGATGCCACCATAGCGTGGTTTGATGAGTGGTACACAGGATGGCGCCCATGATCCAAACCTGTGAATCATGGGCCACTGAAGCACAGCCTGTCAACTTAACCACTACACCACCAGGCCAGCCCAAGGACTAGACATTTTAATACTGGCTTTAAAAACATTTACTTCTTCATTTTGCATTCAAGTAACTGAAAGTGACAAAAGGAACGACTTCCTATGAACTCCTTGTCCTAGGGATTGAGCTGGGCATAGGGGCTTTGGAATAAAAAAGGAATCACCTCCAACATATAAACATATTTTCCACAAAATATTGTAGTATCAGAAACTAACACTGCTTCCCATAGGATATTTTTCATCGTGTTATATGATTAAAAATAGATTTTTTTCCTTACCACGGAAAGACAGCAGTTGTAGCCAGATTTAAAATTATGTTTATTTGTTATTTCTTTCATGCCGAAAGCTGACATAATCAAACACTCCTCCACCCTCTTATGGATTGAATCAATTCAAATTGAGGATGCTCACTGAAAGCTTCTTTTGGTCTGAAGGATGGCATTTAACTTCTAGACGATATGTTTCCCAATACACAATAACCTTATTTTCTAAGTGGAAATAAATTTTGATGGACTTTTAAAAATTTTCTCCTAACTCTATATTCTCGTTTGCAAAACTACACACATTTGGCCATAAACAAGTATATTTATACTCTCCTTCCCCATGTCATCCCTTATCCATTTCTCATCACCTTAATTTTCCTTAAAAACGGAGTTTGAAAAAAAAATTCCAGTTAACATTCAGAATTTTTTTTTAGTAATGATCCTTTCTCTTCAAGCACAGCTGTCTCTTCTATTCTCCAGAAAACAAACTCAAAAATCTGTCTATAGATCATCTTAGATCCATCACATGCAACATATATTTAAAACTACAAAGAGATATATTTTGCTTAGGTTTATGAGAAGGGCTATAGATGAAAGACTAAAACCACAGCCAAGGATAGAAACTTCTCCAGTGTTTATTTCTGACTGTCAAATGGAATAGTTGTGCAGAATTATGAAGACCTATTCAAAAACGTCTATGCCTGATGGATGTCAAAATTGGAGCAACTGGCATTATTTATTTTTCCAAATTCAGCAGCCCTTTGAATTTTTCTATCAAGTTTATCGCCTGTGGGCCGACATTGGGAGGAATGTCAGATTAAACTCACAAAGTTTATTTAGGATTATGTTATCAGGAACAAAACACCAATAGTAAATTCAAAGCATTGTTTGTTGATGAGAATTTAATGACAGAGATCATTACATTAAATCCATGCAGGCTTTGCCCTTCCTTGTCCCCAATATCAAGATCCTCACTAACGTGATGTTGCTTCAGGTTGAACCTCTACAAAAGCAACCACATTACAAGGCCTTTGATTGTAGACACCTCCCTATCTTCCTTTGAATTTTAGCATTATTTTTAATATGGCTATTGGCCAGTTAACTTTCCCTTTCTTTGAATAATCCTCCCATATTATTTTCCCGTTTTTCAATTGACTTATGCGTTTTATCTTGTAAATGTGTGTGTTCTTTTTGTATCATTTTAAATAAACCTTTTTCTGTCAACATTGCTGTTAGCATCACAGCTTGAAACTGTTCTCCTGTCCTAAGAAGAGGTGTCTTTGCGATGCTTCCTGAGCCTGTGATTCTGTGTATGGCTACTCCTGTGTAAGAAAGCCACACTTAGAAGGACTGCATCTCACACTCACTTCTAACAGCAGGATGGACTATGAGGATAGGAAATGACGACAGTGAGAGAGGTAAGTGCGTCAGGAGAATGAATGGATCTGGAGTCCTGTTGATGTTGATGCAGGACATGTTCTCAGGTGGGGAATTGAAAGCGAAATTCCACAGTGCAGGTTTCCAAGTCAACCTTTCACAGCCACTCCTATATTATTTCTCTGAGCAGCATTTAAGATTGTAGAACATGTAAGCACTTTAGCTGAGAAAGTTATTAAAATAGAGAAATAAAGAACTTCACGTTGGAGCCGCTAAGCTCTAAACCAGCTAAGCTGCAGAAGGTAAATTTTGATGTGAGGTTTGGGAGACGTTTATTACTTTACATGCTCAAAGCTGAACCTAATCATCTCATAAATAACCAAGCATGAACACACAAGCAATGACTGTTCTAGGCCAAAATTAGAGTAGTTAAACTGATTAAACTGAAAGGAAGAAATGCACCCAGGCGGTTGTCTTTCGGAGATGCAAACTCTCAATTTTTACCTCAATTAGGGAGCTTTTCATTCTTTATAAAGTTTATTATATCTATGAATTCTGCTACCTTGGGCGTGTTGATTTGTGCATAATTTTTAGGAAGACTTTGTGAGTTCTGATGTGGTTCAGAATAGATATTGTTGTAATTGCTACCTCTTAGCCCTGTGAATAAACAGCCCTGTCTCCAAGGTCAGGCTACTATTTGTGGTGGAAAGGAGATAGTCATAATTGGCACTATCACCCTATTACATTAAAATTTTGAAAAGATTTTCCTACCACTAATAAGAAATGATATATCTCAAAATTGTAGATTTATTCACATTCACAAAATTTAAGTAATACTGGGAAAAAATAAAAGAAGCATACATTACTAATGTCCAAGGTGTCCAATGTGTTATTTGGAACATTTATAACTACATTTTGGCTCGTTCTCATGTCAACTGGAACAACAATATTGTTTGAAAAGGAGTAAAACAGAATAAAAAACAACACTCCTGTAGGTTAGCATGGAGAAGTTTAAGAAAATAGAAAGATAAAAATATAACTAATAAGGAAAGACAAACTTAGTCTTTCAAGTAACAGATGAGAGAGGATCACTGAGAGAGGAGTCAATGTCTTGAACAGTTAACAGAAATGGCAGCCCGTCTGGAGCAGGTCAGGACGTTATAAATTGAAAGTGCAGTCTGCATGACGTATTCTGTAATTTGGAGACATTTCTAACCACCTGGGGCCTCGGTTTCCTCCTAAAATAAAGAATATAATCCGTGCCCTGAAAATCTCACTCACTTGATATTATAAGAGAGAAGAGATGAAATACAGAAAACTGCTGTGCAAAAATAGATGATGCTAATTTTGTATAAAGTTTCAACTTTGGGGCTGAGAGAAAACATTACAAAATAATTTTGTAGGTGATTTTTGCTTGGCTTCCTTCAAACTACCCGAGATCTCATCCTTTTGATATCACAGAAAAACATAACTTGAAGAAAGAAAACATGGTAGTCGTTTATTCCATCTTTCTTGCTACACAGATTAGAAAATTTAGGTCCAGATATGTGCATGATTTTCCCAGAGTTGCACAGCTAATGAGTATCAAAGCTGTGATGGTTAATTTTATATGTCAGTGTGATGGGACATGAGGTACCCAGATATTTGGTCAAGCGTTATTCTGGGGGTGATGTTACCATTTAAATCAATAGATTGAGTAAAGCAGATTGTCCTCCCTAAAGTGAGTGGGCCTCATACAATCAGCTGAAGGCCTGAATAGAACCCGAAGGCTGACCCCGGCCTTGTAAAAGAGGGTTCCTCCTGCCCGCTGCTTTCAATTTGGACACTGGTTTTTTCTCTGCCTTCAGACCCAAATGGAAACATTGGCTCTTCGTGGGCTTGGAGCCCACTGGCCAGGGCACTAGATCTGCATCATTGGTTCTCCTGCGTCTCCAGCTTGCTGGCTCCCCCTGCAGGTCTTGGAACTCATCAACTTCCTTAATCACATGAGACAATTCTTGCACTAAGTCTGATATACACATCTTATTGGTTCTGTTTCTCTGGAGAGCCCTGACTAACACAAAAACCAAGACAGATCCCAGGACTTTTGATTTTTAGATTATTTTGTTTATCATCCCACCACTCTACTTCCTTCCAGCAGCTCATGCTGAGAAACTGCCAGGCATGACATCTCCCCTCTCCACCATAAGGACTGTTATGACAGATTGACCTTAAAGCACCTCAGACACCCCTGTTTGTTCCAGCAAATGGCCGTCCTCAGAAAAACCCTGGTCCCTAATATTGAACAATATTTCCTCTTTTGAAACCCCAAACCACTCCCTTGCTCCGTTGTAGCCAACCAAGAGCAGGACCAACAGCACGTCTCCCCTGCTTCTAACACTCTCACGTTAACAGAACGACTTTGTGTTTGAATCTATATTGAGCCATTATTTTTCAAAACATTTTTTCTACCCTATAGCTCCCTTGTCTTCTGGGTCCCCAATTTCATACATATTAGATTATTTGGCATTGTAGACCAATTTTGGATACTCTCTTATGGTTTTCACACACATTTTTCTCTTTGTGTTTTGATTTGAAATTTTTCTTTGAACTTTCTTTAAGTTTAACGATCCTTTTCTTTGTCATCATTCCTTAGTACATTCTCTTTTCCCTGTACGTAGCAGAATACCAGGAGCATAAAAGTGTTCAAAGCATTTGCAAACAAATGAATAGTGGGAGGAGAAAGGAATTTGAAAGGACTTGAAAGAAGACAGTAAGTTTTAAAATTATTTTGTTATCATGGGAGGCTTTCTAACTCCTCTTTAGACTGATCTTGCAGATTATCCATACAGGTCACAAATATTTACTTTTAGGCATTTTGTATCTTTCTTTGGGTTTCTCTTACTAGGTTCCCCAGTCATGGATTATGGTTGTACTCTCCCCCCCCCCAGAGACGTAACAGTCTTCTAATAGATAATCCAGTCACCTATTATATTTTTCTACTGAAGAGTGACATGTCTTGAAAAAAATCTCTATTCCTGATTATTAATAATATAAATCCAATTTAATAAATGGCATACTAGAGAAAATTCAAATTAATCCTTAATGCTTATGAAGTCAAACATCATATTTTCCAAAAATATTTACAATGGGTACTAGTTCAATAAGTACTGTGGGGACCTGAAATTGGCCACCCCAAAATATGTCTCTTTGGCATCAGGATTATTTGAGGCTGATTGCTTTTGATAAACTGGGACAGGGAAGGAGGCTCTGAGGAATGGAACTTGCCCTTTGTTAGGACACATTTACATTTGTAAGGTAAATCTCTATCTGTAAAGGTGCCTCCCTCTCTGTACCAGGAAGAAGAAAGAAGATGACCTTCTCTCTAAAATCTCTTAATCAATACCAAAGGCAAGGACTTAAAATCTGCATTTTATTGTGCTGGTCTGGTAACCTCCTGTAACTGACTTCCCTCCCCCTCCCAACATTGGCATTCCTTCAGGATTAAGCATCTTTCCTTAGGCTAGGAACCAATTGCTGCTTCGCTCACCTGTGACTGCCCAGCTCCAGGCAATCGACTTGCCTCCTGCTACGCCCACCGAGATAGCAGACCATTACCTGCTGTGTCCATCAAGCACTGTGCGACAGGGCAATCTTGTGACTATTGTGGGAGGGACGTTTCAGTCACATGTGAAACACCCCGTTTGGGGGTATATAACCCCTATGTGCACCCCACTTCTTCGGTGCCCTTTCTTCCTTCGGGAAGAAAGGCCCCGGGCCATGGTTCCTCATAAAGCTTTGTTTAATTTTCTCTTGCTATTCTGTCTCATGTGAATTTAATTCGTTCTCCGGCCAGACGAACCCCCATTTGGGGAGTGGAAATGTCCTCCTCCTCTACAGTACGAAAAGGCAAAATTATATGCACTCCACACCTACCCTCATCCTCCCCTCCCTCCCAGGCCCTGGGCTGTCTGTATGTGTTTTAGCCTATTAAAGGCTCTGGGAAATTTGTAAGAAAGGAACCTATCTGACAGAATTTAAGCCAGAATTTTCCAAACTGATTTAACCATTGAATGTCTTTCTGTTAGAATATTTATTATTACCTCTTAGTGATATATTTTTTAAAAATGCATTACTCAATGTGTGGGTGGAGACCGGTAGCACAGCCCATCACCTGGAAGCTAGTTAGAAATGCACATCTCGGGTTCCACCCAGGCCTACTACAACAGAATCTGCATTTTGATAAGATCTCCAGCTGAGAAGCATTGCTAATTTGCTATGCGGCTTCCTAAATATCAACTGTTAGTAACTACTGCTTACCTTAACCTTGTTTCTCATTGCTAAGCCCAAGTCATGAAGCTAGAGGACTTGCAAAGCTTTTAATCTGTTCCCAAAGGCTGCAACCTCTAGATTCTATCACTTTAGGACTCATATAAGCAAGGCAGCAATTTATATTTCAATCTTAAACTGTTTTTTTATATGTAGAGGAGAAAGGAAGCATAGCTTCTAAGCTTCTTACTTCTAAAATCTCTATACCCATCTAAATACTTCTCTCACTTAAGGTGAGATCTGAAATTTTGATTCTCCAATGGCTTGACCTTAAATTACTTCTGCATTTCTTATTCACCTTGTCCTCTTGGAAAACAATGTAAAGAAGCAGGGGTTTCCATGAATCCATTTCTCCAGTGAGGATGCTGGCAAAGATATTCAGCTTTGGGGCATAGTGTGGAAGAGCTTTTCATGCCCAGTGCCCCATGTAAGCTGCTGCATCTCTACCCAAATTGGCCGAAGAGGGTCTTTGCTGCAACATTTCCATGGTTTAGTGTAAGAGATTTCCATGACTGCATACCTCATAGCCTGAACTTTGACTTCTCAGAAATACAGTAGAAGTCAACATTTTTCTCACTATTTTCAAAATCAGTTAAATTTCCTCTTTAAGTGAGGTATATAATAGTTTCTGTGTATTAAAAGACAGATTAGAACATTCCTAGGCATGCCACAGATGATGAATAAATAATTATGGATTGGTTGATATTAACATTACTAATTATGGACTCTTTACAAAGATTGTCTTTGAGAATAATGTAAAATTTTCTTACTAAGTTATCAAGATCTATAATAGGTTTTAAAACGTGTTTGGTAAGGGGTTTCATCCTCCAAACTCTTCTTGTTTTCCCATCATGTTGCCTTTATATCCTCAGTAGGAAGCTAAGGAATCTGGTTTAAAAAGAGACTGTACAGTGTTATCTCTGACAGGCCATTCCCAATTTGCTGCCAAAACAGTAATTATCATAGCCATGGCATTTCAGTGATTTGATTCAATTTTAGTTCCCAGCTGACCTATTTGCTTTTCAAGAAAGGAAAAAACAAAACATTGTCCACTTTAAATGCCTCTAAGTCTTGCTTATCAGTCTGCAAAACAGCTTAGGAAGAATGCGTGTGAAAGTCCAAGTCAGTTAACCTGGATCCAGGCTGAGATACGTAAACTGTGAGTTTCAGAGTTTGAGAACAAAGGAGCAGTTGGTTTTATTCAACCTATCTGAAGCTTCAGAACACGAAATTATAGATGCCATGTTCTTTTGGTCCATATTGCCAGGTGGACAATCGTATGCACAGGAGACAGAGATGACAATGCTGCATGTATACTGGGTGCCATTTTAGAACTTTTCTCCATTCTTCTCTACCTTGTTCTAATTTTATGGAGTATGATTTTATGGAACATATCACCCAGGATTCCTTGCACTTGCTGTCTATCAGATTTTAGCCAGTGAGAAGCAACAGCAAGAGATTAGAAGATTGGAGAGAGAAAGAGGGAGGTATTTATGGTATTTATATCCCTGGTTCTGTTCCTTCTGGGCCGAGGTTTGGCGGTGGGTGAGTTTCTTTACTGAAGGCCATAGCTCCTGATCCTGGTCCTTATCTGGAGCGAGAGCTTCCTCACAAGGCTCTGGTAACAGCTCCCTTCACCTCTACTTTTTTAAAAATGTCTTGAGAGACTTTTTAATTTTTTTTTAATTTTTATTTTTTTGAAGAAGAAGATTAGCCCTGAGCTAACATCTGCTGCCAATCCTCCTCTTTTTGCTGAGGAAGACTGGCCCTGAGCTAACATCCATGCCCATCTTCCTCTACTTTATATGTGTGACACTTGTCACAGCATGGATGACAAGAGGTGCCATGTCTGCATCCGTGATCTGAACGGGGGAACCTGGGCCGTCAAAGCAGAACGTGTGCACTTAACCACTGCACCACCCGGCCAGCCCCACACCTCTACCTTTTCTCTTCAGACCTAGTGGTGGTAGCTGCTTCCCACTGCTGTCAGCTCCAGGGTGCCTCAACATCCCTCTTAGGTTGTCTAACGCTACTTGTTCTTTTGTAAATAGTCTCTTCATCGAACTCTACGCCATCATCTTTTTTGAGTGTGCCTTTATTTTTCTGCTGGGATCCTGATTGTCATAGTAATTGCTACTGGGAATAATCTTGGAAAACAGATCCTAAACATAGGTCTCTTGGATTGGGTTGATGATATATTTGAAGAGCTCATGTGTATCTTTCCTAGTAGATGGTTGAGCCGTTGATAATCCCTGGCTTGTGGTGGCACCATGATTACTCACATTTTCCCTGGGGATGGATGGGAATTGGTGTCAGTAGAGTGCAAGTTGCTGGACAATGAAGTGGATGTTGCACCTGGTCACTATTATGACAATGGTGATTAAAGAGAAATGTGACATAGGCTGTGGCTTCTAGCAAAAAGAGAAAATGTACACAAGGGAAAGTGTAAAGTAAAAATGTTTACTGCCCAATTCAAGGCACAGAGAAAAATCAGAAAGTTGCTATGGCAGTTTTATAAAATTCCTTATTTCATGTAGATACAGAGCAGACGTGACCTGGCAGTCCCAAGGCCTGACTGTAAAGGTTTTTAGGATTACAGAAACAGCTAAGTGCTCAAAGTGCCAGATCTCTTTTTAAAAATACAGGGACCAGCCCTGTGGCGCAGTGGTTAAGTGTGCACGTTCCGCTTTGGCAGCCCGAGGTTCTCTGGTTTGGATCCCGGGTGCAGACATGGCACCGCTTTGCAAGCCATGCTGTGGTAGGCGTCCCACATATAAAGTAGAGGAGGATGGGCACAGCTGTTAGCTCAGGGTCAGTTTCCCTCAGCAAAAAGAGGAGGATTGGCAGCAGATGTTAGCTCAGGGCTAATCTTCCTCAAAAAAAAAAAAAAAATGCACAGTGGTGGTGGGGAAGGAGTTGGACTCCAAGAAATGAAATGAGGCATTTGGGCAAATACAGACAAAACTGACAACTGCGGATTCTAAAACCCCCTGAACCTTCTTTGCCAGAAAAGACATATTTCTATTCATCTCTAATTATCACCAAGCCCTTAATGAGGGCTGGATCCAGCATAGCTCAGACCAGAAATTGTCTATCAGGACCTAGGTTACGAGTGGAAGAGTTGGAGGACTTTGCAGATTTGAATATGAAGGATGTTGGGGAACACATATGAGAGTGAATTCTAAGGGTGATGGAACAAGAAGGACAAAAAGTCAGACAAGAAAAAGGAAAGCCAAGCCAAACAACTTGATAAGGCTGAATTTGTCAACATGGATGAACTTGCTGAGATTTCATGAGTTGGTTCAAGCACTTGGAGTTGCCTGAACAGTCTTTATTCATGCCTTATCACTCAGAAGGAGCTGGCTTTATGGGACTGTGGAATGGCCTTCTAAAATCTTCGTTATAGTATCAACTAGGAGAAAACACTATGCGAGATAGGGGTACTGTCCAAGGGGATGTTGTGTATGCCTTAAATACGTAGACAATATATAGCATAGCCTCCTGTAGCTATAATACACATGTCTATAACTCCAAGTTACAGACAAAGAAGTCTTTCTACTTATCTGAGTGGCTGGCCCTGACTATAAAACAGAAAATAATGTGACTAAAAGGGCTGTATTCAGAAATCAGTATGTTCAGTGGCACTTTTTTGTGCATTATTTCCCTGTCTCTATGGCTTCCTGCTGTCTACAATTCCAGGGAATGCAATATTTCTTGTTCCCTGAACAACTTTAAACAAATGAGAACTTTGGTTATTAATTTATATATGCTAACATATGATAACTCATTAAATATGAATGTAAAAAAGTACATAAAACCTGTGAAATATGTGAAATAAGATTTCTAAAATAGCATTGAAAAGAATAAAAACACTGTTCTATTTTTCGTATCTTATTTCATGGTAACGTCATCCACTGAGTTGGTCAATCTAGAAACTTTGATTCCTTTCTTTCCCTCTCTTCCTGTATCCATTTCGTTGGCAGAACTTGTCGCTTTTGCCTTGAACATATATTCTAAATCCAATCCCTTCTCTTCACCTTTAGCTCTACCAGCCTTTACTATTAACTGCTATCAAAGTCTATTCCTCACACTATATCAAGAGCAATGCTTTAACAACTAAAATCATACTATGTCAACACCCTGCTCACACCATCAGAAGTTCCTACAAGGCCAGGTGTGATCACGTTGCTGCCTCTTTCTCTGACTTCATTGCCTATCACTCTTTTCCTTGCTCATTCTGATCTAGCCTAACTGGTCTTCTTGCAAATCCCAGACCAACTCAAGCTCATTTCCCAAACAATCTGGACCTAAAAGACCTGCTTCAGGCCTTTGCATAACTTTTCTCCTTAACATTCCTCGAGTAATGTTCACATTTCACCTGTCAAATTTATGACCTAATTATCTAAAATACAAGCACTTTCCTCATCACATTCTACTGTGTTTTGTCGCTTTATTAATTTTATACTCACCCTCCAAAGTGTAATAGTTATTTATTTGTTGTCTTTTGTACTTCCCACCTTCCTCACCAAATATAAACTCTGTCAATAGAAGAAACTGTCTGGTTCATTTCTGTATCTCCAGGAGTTAGAACAGTATCTGGCAATTGTAGACAGTCAATGTTGTCATCATTGAGAATTCATTGTCTCTTCTTGGCTTGACAGGTGTTAGAAACTTTAAGGCTTTTCTTCATTTTATGTCACTTTTGTCAAGGCATTATGTCTTCTCTGAACCTATTTTCTCCTCTGGAAAAATGAGAAAAATCATCTTCTTTGCATATCTTGTTGATAAACATGACAGTGAATAAAAGTAAAAGTTTCGCTTTACAAATTTCAGCTTTCTCAATGCCACCCACAAGTACATGGCCCTTTAATTAAACGATAACAGTCACAGCTCTAGACCTATTATCCAATTCACTTCTCTCAGCAAGCAGAATAATTTTCACCATGGGCATCAAGAACTTTTAGGGAAAGTGTTAATATTATTAAAATTTTAAATCACCTATTAAAAGTGGGAGTGTACGTTGTTGCAAATAGACTCACGTTAACCCCCACAGTCTATCTCAACCCTATACTTTTATTTTGGCCTAATGTGCATTAAATCAAATTGTTACGAAAGAAGATTTTATTTCTCACAGTGAATAGTTAATATTTTATTATGGGGTTATTTGATGATACATAGATTACCAATGAGAATCAAGGCTAAAATAATTATAGATTTAATCACCTGCTGTGACTAATTATAGCCTTTTCTTAGATGACTACCATAGTGATTGCATTAGTGTAGCCAAATAGAGCTGATTAAGAAATGCTGTACAGTTAACCCAGTTTTGTAAAATATGAATTTGTCATCAGTGAAAAATAAAATAATAATTGATTGCATTTAAGAAAGGAGCTACATATAGTGTAAAAAGCCAGGATTTTGTTGAGTTTATAAATCTGAGCTTGAATCCTGGTGGCCTCATTTACTGACCGTGATAATGGTTAGAGAGATAGCAAAGATTATTTGAGATAGTATTGCAAGAAAGCCTAGCACAAGTTTTGGCACAATAAATGGTAGCCATTATTTTTTTATTGAAGCTGAACATAGCAAAGCATATGACCTTTAAATACTGAAAGACTATTTTTTAGATTATTTGGCATTTGTGATGATCAATACACCTATAACCTGCATATAAGTATGTTGGTTGAAATAAAAGTGTTCAAAATTTCTTCTCCTTTCTAGTTTTTCCTAGAAATGCTTCATGGTGATCTCATTATCAGGAAAAGAGGATCACATGAAAAGACAGATAAATATAGATAGATTTTTCTTGATGGCAGAAATACTTGGCTTCAGAGTAATTGTTTTAAGATATGCTTATTGTTCCTATGAATTAAAACCTAATATATTATATACAGTCCTAAAGAAAATCAAGGAATTTTACTGTGATAGTTAATTTTATGTATCAACTTGAGTGGGCCATGAGGTGCCCAGATAGTCAAACATTATTCTGTGAGAGTGTTTTAAATGAGATTAACATTTAAATCTGTAGACTGAGTAAAACAGATTGCCCTCCCTGATGTGGGTGGGTCTCATCCAATCAGTAGAAGGCCTGAATAGAACATAAAGCCTCACCCTAACTCGAGTAAGAGAGAATTCTTCCTTTTTGAAACTAGTCTTGAAACTAGACATCAGCTTTTTGCCTGCCCTTAGAGTTGAGCTGAAACAACAGCTCTCCTGATTCTCAGGACTTTAGACTCAAATTGGAGCCAAACCATTGGTTCTCCTGTGTCTCCCCATTGTTGCCAGCCCCCATCATTGTGTAAGCCAGTTCTTTGTAATAAATCTCTTTTTAGACACACACATTCATTAAACGGTAGCTGTTTATTTGCCTAGTTTGGAAACTGAAATAATTGACTCTCTGGCTTTCTAAGAACTGCAACCTTTTTCATTGATATGCAGTTAACAATGATAGCTGCAACAAACCTGCTTAGAACCCCCACTATACATGTCTGAGGCACAACTCGATACATATTATCTCCTTTAATCTCCATGAGAATCAGATTAGGAGATATTAGCTAACTTCATGGTGAAGATGAGGAAGCTGTGCAATACTTGTTTAGGGATATTCTGTTAGTAAGAAGGTAGTTCCTTATTAAGGCTGACATTTCAGGAAAAAATTACTTTCTTATGCTCCGTGTCTCTTCAGGATCTCTAGATTCTTAGCGGTGATTTACGTGAAGACACTATTTATTAATCCATTTGTCTTTGGAATGAGGGCTTTATCACTTCTCCTTGGATACCTCTGTGGACTTTGAGAATACGGGCATTTCTCTCTTCATTACGTAGATCCAAGCACTGAATTGGCCACCGGTCACCTCCTAAAAAGGCAAGTATTATTAATCTGGGCTGTACTATTACCATTCTTTATTTTCAGGCTCTGCCATGAAAATTTTTTCACTCAATGCCTATTTTCTACGCTACCAGTACTTTATGTTATGTTCTTATTGTATATTGAATATATCAAAATTGAGTGTCATTAATAGCATTCTTGATTTTGATAGAATAAAAGAGAGTTAAATCATGATTCTCCCTGATTCCTTCAGTTTTTCCTAAGCAAATCAGGAAAAGAAACCACTGCCAAGACTTCCTGATACAGAAGCTAAAAGAATTATGCTTTACTTGACAGTGGGTCCTTATGCCAGTGGACAGAAATCAGTGGTTGCCATTTGAACCATTTTATTTCCTTTTATTTTTATTTCTCTATACTATTTATATAGAAAAAAATCCTTTCTGAAATGCCTTATTGCCACAGGATACATTTATTATGATAAAGAGGAATAATAACCTATGATATTTACATGCCACTTAATGTTTTCAAAGTAGTTTTACCAAATTATCTATGATTTCTGCACGCTCATGTATAGATTCAGCAAACATTTATTGGGGACATAATATGTCTGCCCTTAAGGATCTCAAGTTAGTAGGGAAGACAGAGAGGTTAAAAAGGATTTCAAGTATAATGTGATGATCGCTGTTAACATTGAGTTCTTTAGCCACACATTCAAGTGGCTGCTTATCCAGCTAGGAGTAGGAAAAGCACAGGATTCTCTAAAGAGATTACACTTGGATTTAAACTTGAAATGCAACTACATTTTACTTAGAGGAAGTTCCAGGGGAAATAGCTCAGGCAGGGGCAGAACCACAGAGAAGGCACGGAGGCGGCAAACATGCAGGAAGGAGGGATGGCTCGGCGGACAGATTCTGGAGCCAGCAAGTATAGCTGCATAAACTTGTATTGGTTTCTTACTATTTGTTCAACCACGCTCAAATTATTGACCTCTCTGTGATGCAGTCACTTCATCTATAAAATGGAGACAGTAGTAGTATATACTCCCTATGATCATCATAAGTATTTAATGAGTCAATATGCGGAAAACACTTAGAAATGAACTGGCACATAGCACTCAGTAAAGGTCATTAACGTGTCTGGAGTCACAGGGAGGGTTACCATAGTGGAGTAACACGAAACGCCTACAGGGCAGATTTTGTCTCCATTTTACGCATGAAGAAACTGTGGCAAAAAGGAGTGATTTCTAATATTTAGGCAATCCTTTCTCTTTTCCATATACATTATTGCTTTCAGCCCTATTGCAGGTTCTTATTTTAATAGAACATAACACAATAAACTTCTTTGTAACATAATTTCCTAAGAGGAAACCACTAAGTAAATAGCACTGTAGTTGCGAATAGTCACTTACAAAGGCGGTTCACGTCACGTCTCTGCAGCAGTTTAGCAATGAGAACCAGAGCAGCTCAGTCTTGGTTCAGATCTCCTGCTCTAGCAGCTATAGGCTCCTTCAGACAGATTTGAGAATTAAACCCATTACACTAGTTGAAAATTCCAGAAATCCTACCACTTACATATGAAGATTTCCAAATAAGGACCTCACAGATAGGACTCAGCTTCCTGAGTAACACCTTGCCTTTTAAAAATGGATGCTGCCTTACATGTGGGATTCCAACATCATCTAGAAATGTCCCCCTTGTTTTAATTCTTTCACAGAGAGAATATTGCTTTTAAGTCAGAAGATTTACTATTTTATGCTTTACCAGTTTATCTAATCCTGCTCTGTTTTAATGTATAATATAATTTAATTTTGTGGCAAATCTCTGAATCTCAAAATGATTCAATTGAATATGTTTAAATATCGTATCATCCAACTTATTACATCAACATAAGTCTGTGGAAGAAATCATAATGCTAAACTTTTGAGAATGTCACAAAATGACCAGAACTGTGCTAGCCATGGTGGAGACTATGAATTAATTATACAATTGACTCCAATTCTTGAGTATAATGTAGTTTTTGTTTCTTTGAAATAGCTTTCAAATTTTCCCTTCTGTAGTTCAAAAGAGATATGAGGAAATGTGAACATTCAAGATAGAAATGCATAGCAAGTTCTTCTGTCTAGTAGCAGTGAAAGGATACAGGGCATCTATCCCAATTAATGTCCCAACACATACTGTTATGTCGGCTCCATCCACAATGACTTTATCTCAGAATGCTTCACAACATGCACAACACGCTTTGGCCTGAATCACTCAGTTACAAGGGCATATGTTATTATTTGTGGAATTTTTAACTTAATGTCTGTGTTTTCTAGATAAACAAAATTCCTTAAGGTTAGGGATTATAGCAATCTGGTTTATCTACCTATCCTCAGTGTTTAGTAGGTGCATGACTCAAAATTAGACAATAAGCATTTGTTGGATGGATGAATGAATGAATTTACTCAGCCGCTCTTCAAAAGCTCTCAGTCACTCTTCTTCAGCCATTGCCTCAGTTTATTTTGCTCAGCTTCCTTTATTTCTTTCAAAAGCATCTATCTATAAAATTCTGCCATTCATATCCATTTACCTCAATTTTCCCTTTTTTGTTCTTTGTGCATCTTTTTTACTATTCTTTCTAAAGTTACTTAAATTATGTGGAAGAAAGGTAGATAAAATAACTGGAACACAATCTCATCGAGAATATATTATGTAGAAGAAATACTTCAGAAGGGCTTTGCTGAATTTTACAAGAGAGGTATGTTATTATTTGGAAAACTGCCTGTGATAGTTGTAATTAAGGGTTTCAGCTCAAGGGATGGGCTTTGAATCATAATAACCCTTATCCACCACTAAAGATTTATTCAATTAAGGTCAGAATCATCTAGTACTGTTGTGAGAACAAGTGTGTCCATCTCCTCATCTTTGAATGAAAAACCGAATGAGTCACTCGGCATTGTGGTGAACCCAAATGAATTCTTCATTGTTGATTGAAAACAAAGGGCACAGATATTTTAACTTCACAGATAGAATGAGATTTTGGAAGATAAAAGCTAAGAGGACAGAATCATCATTCAAAAACACAATCGTAGCAGATAATATCAAAATTGAAGAACAGCTCTACAGAGTAAGACGTTGACTGGAGTAGGTAAGGGTCACTGTCTGTCTCCCAGATTTTCTCTTTTGTGCTTGAGGCTGAGACATCTAGGCCTGTCAAAGACAATGCCAATCCTTCTGTGAATAGAACTGCATTCTTCAGAGGGAAAATAATGTAATTAACATTGTATATATTGAGTACCTAAAATACATTCTACAATTTGTGTACTTCAGAGTGAGAATGATATGCTACAATTTATCATAACACAAGACATAAACTTGCCACTTGTTCTCACTCCTAGATTAAAACCCTACTTAACCATCCTGTGATGTATGCTAGTTACTTATGTTCAAGAACATCTCATCTGTTAATTTTCTTTGAAAAGAAATTCATGCTGGGTTTGCCACCATATTGAATTACTTTTTCCCAAGAAAGGCCCATATTGTTAATTTCCAACATCCAGCCTAGATTTCTTTTCCCTGAGATTTAGATGGAAGGGATCCATCACCAACTAATAAACACACTTGGGTTAGGAGTTGATAGATTTTGGTTATCCTTCTGAGAGGTCTACCTAGGCAGCTTCCTGCACTTTGTTATTAATGGAAACAAGTTACAGGAGCATTGTTATCATCTCTATTCTTTCCTGTTATCACTCTTACTCTTTCACAAGCTTTTCCTTAGCTCATTTTGTAGCATTAATTGCATTACTATTTATGGACAAGCCACTATATCATTAATGAACCAGTGTCTTTCCTTGAATTTCTATAGCAATGTATCTATCATTATTGGGTGTAAATCTACCCTGGGTATGGAGATGCAGCTGGTGTGACAGAATGATAAACCCTTCAGGCTCTAAAATGGGGTTTATGCATTTGGCTCCACAGACTAATTTGTTTTTCTCTTTGTTTCTATACAAAGAGACCAAGAGAAAGGAATCTTCTTTCAGATTCTTTGAATTCCACTGAGGCTCTTTCTGAGGATTTGATTGAGATTGGCTTGGAGGATCCATTATCTTGAAATTCATTCTGTTCTTATTCCATTCAGCACGATTAATAGCAGTAAATATTGAAGCAGAGATATTTAGAGGCAAACCTTCAAACCAACCTTTGGCTAAGCCCTGAATGTACTGGCCAAGCAAGACTAAGAGCAAAACATTGAGGGCAGTGAGAGAATTTGCTGCATGAGCATTCAAGGGAAGCCTTTACAAGCAGAGTAAAAGCCTGGAAGAGGGTGTATGCCTCCTATGTTCAAAGAACACCAAGGCAGACAGCGAAAATGGAGGAAAACTAAAGACGAGGAAAGTTGTCGAGAGTGGTCAGCGAGGCAAAGTCTTGCTGGCTATCATAACGACTTTGGCAGTGCCTCTATCCCAGGCCCTGGGCATTTAAAGTCCATGTTGACCACATCCCTCGATTTTAGTGGGGAGCTCAATGGTTTCTCTCCATCCTGCCTACCTGAAAGATGACACTAAAGACATGTAAAAGACTTCAACTTGGTGGAGATTTTGAAGGGGTAAAAATTCTCTCCTGCCTGTGGATCACTCACTTTCCTCTCCTGTGGCTAATGCATCGGGGTTATATGGCTGGACTTAAAAAAAAAATGCTTTTCCTTGATAATTAGGTTTATTTTCATGAGCAAAAGGAAACGGGAAAATGAGATCATCATATGATAATTGCTTAGATGGAGAAGCTCAAAAGTAAACAAATAAAAATGAAAGTAATGAGACAAAGGGAATCTATACCAGAGGTCAAACTAGAGCCAGGTCTTCTGATTTCAAGTAGAGAGCTCACTCCAGAGCAGTAAGTTAAACGCCTTCCTAATCTTGACGCTGATGACCTGCCTTCTAACTCAGAGGTCTTGCAGTCATTTATCAATTACTTATCAAAAAATCTACTATGTGGTAGATACTGCCTTAGGCCATGGCACTATAAAAAGAAGTCAAACAATCGAAAAAAACTCACATGTTTGCCCACATATAAATGTACAATTGTAGCTGCATGGAGTCAAATATATTTTCTACCTCTTTCTTTAGCTACTGTCATCCCATTTTCTAAATTTGATATAGAATAAAGAGAGGAAACAGTTAGATTACTGTGAAAATGAAGAAAATATTAAGTTAGATGTCACACTAAGAAATCAAAAGGTAAGTGAATTAAAAATCAGCAACTTTCTTTGAGATAATTTATAAGAGGTGGTCTGAGAAGCAGAGAGAAAAATATTTTTCTCCAACCATTTCTAAGAAATAACTCAAATTTATAACATTAGTATTTCTAATTGACCTTTGGTTTCTAGAAATTCCTGCATCTAGAAATATGTGATTCAGTATTAATCTAAGAACTTTGACAGCACTTCAATAAAGTTCGAACGAGTTCTGGAGTTACTCATACAGTTATTCATTTACTTGACAAACATTTATTGAACATTACAGTATACTATGGTACACTGTGAACGGCATCAGGAATAAATAGGTTAGCAAAAAAACAAGAATACACCTTTCATGCCCTCACAAAACCTAAAGTGTATATTGAAAGAGATACATGTTAATCAAGAAATATAAAAATATATAAATTCAGGGGCTGCCCCCATGGCCGAGTAGTTAAGTTGATGCCCTCTGCTTCGGCAGCCCAGGGTTCACTGGTTCAGATCCTGGGCACAGACCTAGCACCGCTCATCAAGCCATGCTGTGGTGGCGTCCCACATAGAAGAACTAGAATGACTTACAACTAGGATGTCCAACTATGTACTGGGGCTTTGAGGAGAAAAAAAAAGAGCTAAATAGGCAGCAGATGTTAGCTCAGAGCTAGTCTGAATCTATATACATTCAAATCATGAAAATTGCTACAGAAATAAATACATGTCATTAGACTATTTAATGGGAGACTCACTGAGATATGAAGGTGAATCATGGTAAATGAGAGGGTGAAACATGTCCAAGCAGAGGAAATGTGCAAATCCTGCCATGGGAGGAAAAGGGAATTTAAATGTCAGTGTAGCTAGAGCAGAGAGAGAGAGAAAAAAGGGCACAGGATGTTTCTAGGAAATGGTGAGGAGGAACTTTCTTCTTGCTTATATATCCATGAAAGAGAACATCCATTAGAGAACACTTGTGACCTCTCTCTGCTTTTATAGGACACAAGTGTGGTAAATTATCTAATTGTGAGGTTTGAGAGTCGGAAATAAGCATAGGTGAACCAGGCTCCTCCTGTCTATTTTGGAAGGCAACTTGCCCTCAGGAAGTACACATTATCCTATACTTTTCCATGTTGTAAAATTTCAAAGAAATAGTCTCCCATGGGTAGGCCTGCCCTTGTGGTCAGATGTAACTTGAGGACGTATCAGTAGCAAGTTCACGTGGCTAGCATATAGACGCCACATACATAAGCCAATCTTAATGCTGTTAGTAATAAGAGGATGTCTTAATTTCCTTCTTCCTGACTCCTCTGTCCAATTATTCCCATCTCAGGTCAGGGGAAAAAGCAATGTTATGTATTGAACCACTCAAAAGATTATGGGGAATAAGTAAGAACAAGTTCATGTAAAACCTTGTAGACACCAGTAAGACTCTCAGTTTTAACCCTAACAGCGAGAAGAAGCCATCAAAGGCTTCAGAACTATGGACTGACATGTTTTGTTCTATACACATTAACGTTTACTTTGGCTGCTCCTTAGAGAATAGATTATAACGCAGGGATTAAATAAATTCAGAAATGCTGGTGAGAGGGATATTAGAATAGATTAGGCAAGGCGTAATTGTTGTGTAGATAGGTATGAACAGCACTGTTCTAGGTTCTGGGCAAACATAACAATCTATCAAAACAGTTCGGTATCTAGTAGACCAGGCTGTAAGGCACTTTACATCCAATATCTAGCGCGATGTCTGGCACATAAAAGATGCACAACAGATATTTGGTGAATGAAGACATGAAGAAGGATGCTCTACTGGGAAAAGTTACACATATTATAAAATCTTTAATTGGGATTATGTATATGATAATATATTAATGTACTTCTCTTTTTTCATATTTAATTGTATAAAACATTTCCCCTACTTAGCCAAAGCCACCAAAGCAATATGGTAAATAGAAATAGTCAATGTTTAAATTTCAACCTTGAAAATACATTTCCACTTTTTAAGATATAATTGCCTTGAAATCTCAGTCTTATTGAGAGAAATGATGCCTAACTTGCAAAAGCTCCATTTTACATATAGAGTTAATTAAATCATAGAAATTTACCATAAGTCGTAATGTGGAGAAAACAGATAATTAATACAAGATAAGTTTCCATCACTGGAAGAGAAGGTAGAAAGGTACCGTTAGGACGAGGAAAGGAATTTGGGTGAGAGGGTGCCTGAGAGTGGGCCCAGGAGCCTGATCACGTGGACTTCTGTTAAAGGCAGGGGTGAGATAGATGTAGAAAGAATCCTGAACATCCAGACGCTCCACTTTCCTGCATCTTGTACTTAATAAAGTTACTTTTAGCCTCCTTTTTTTTTCATTTGTAGAAGAGGGATATTAATATATCTCTCCAAGACTTTTTCTGAGGATTAAGCCATGTATGTTGCTGATCAGAGTACATGGGTTCATCACTAGCTGCAGGCAGCAGAGAGCCTCTCCTTAGAGACCCTCAGGGAGCGGTGCTCAGAGCTTCACATTCCTCTAAAGGGGAATTTCTTTCCTTTTTTAATTGATACCTTGGTTCTTTCCCAATTAGCACCTCTTTTATGATAAACTACGGTTATGTTATTGCAGTAGTACAAACTGCCAAAATACACTGAAGCAATTTTAAAAGGATCTGGAAATGTGGGAGTAAAGGTTAAAATCCTCATTCTCCTGTTATTGTTACAGCAATATGAGAATTTCACCTCGCTCCTAAAATGTCAATGTGTATAACGTTAAGGAATGCACCATTCAAGAATCAAACATTTGACCACCAAAAGAAAAAATTCCCATCTGAAGGACATTTTTTTTTAAAGATTTTATTTTTTCCTTTTTCTCACCAAAGCCCCCTGGTACATAGTTGTATATTTTTAGCTGTGGGTCCTTCTAGTTGTGACATGTGGAACGCAGCCTCAGCATGACCTGACAAGTGGTACCATATCCGCACCCAGGATTCGAACCGTTGAAACCCTTGGCCACTGAAGCGGAGCGCGTGAACTTAACCACTCGGTTATGGGGACAGCCCCTGAAGGAAATATGTTATTTGACTGTAATGGAGCTCATAAAGAATCAAATAATTGAAGGCTTACTGATGGCTCTTCAGAAAGTGTCACTTTATTTATCTGTGTAGGAACATATCAAGAAAGATTTAATCAAGCAAGCTGATTCTTATGTTAATTTGATTCTGGATCATTCTAAATAAGTTGCACCCCGTTCATCTGTTACCTTTTTGGCCTTTAAACAATCAGTTCACTTCCACATCACTGTTCAGTAACTTTATTTATCAATGTCATGTGTCTTATGAAGATTCTCAGATGAATCACTAAGTTTCTAAGCACACAACAGATAAACAGCATTGCTTAAAATTTTCATGCAGAAAGGAAATTTATCAGTCAGATATATGGGTCTAATCCATCAATGAGTCCCCAGTAAAGAAGATTCGTTTCACAAATTAATTTTGCCAATCATTTGACATGTTTTGCATTATGGCACAATTTAACCTTTACAAATGACAATATTTTCCCACTTTTTTTAAGTAAAAGAAAAAATTTAATAGGGGAAATACTCCATATACATTTCCAGACCTCATAGATTTACTCAGAGGCCCAAAGGGTTTTGTTGAAAGGCCGTATAATTTACGTCTCTTAATGGAAGTGTAAATTCTCTCCAGCCTAGACATCCAGGAACACAACTGTGCTTGAACAAACTGCAGTGAAGATGAACACATATATTAGGGAAACTGTGGGGAACCCACTGGGTTTCTCCCTAGGAAAGTATTAGGAAGACTCTATTATAGGATGTGGACTTCAATTGGGTGACTTGTAGGAGGGCCTAAGGAACTGGAGTTTTCTCTTCCTTGGATGCTGTCAGAAAGTGATAGAGGTTCTATGATAGAGTATCTCAAGAAATCTCATTTACAGGGACAACTAACAAGAGCAATGACAAATCCGTCACTGATGAAGAACTAACAGTCACTCATTTTAGCCAAGAGAAAGTGATGTGTGGTATTAGGTAAGTGGCGAGTGGCACAGGGGCCTTGTTTTTATCTGTGCTTAAAGTTATAAAGTGGCCTTGCCTTTGCTTCATTTTATCACACTCTCAGAGCACCCTTGTCTGAGTTTGGGATTCTATGAGACTGTTTATATCCAATAGAAGACTTATACAGCCTACCGATAAGCTCTGGACCCATTTGCAAATGTCGGTGGATAATTTTTGTTTCTTTCTCAAACATGACACAACTGTCTTCTTCATTTTATATTAACTATGATGTCTGTCTGCACTTCCAAATCTCTATCTAATGGCTCAATCACTTCCACAGGTTGAAATGCATGTGACAGAATTTTCTTTATACTGCTCTCAGGAAATGCCCTGGAAAATAAGTGATACACCTGGCAGAAGGGGAGGCATCAATCATCACGTGTCCAAAATTAGTTTCTCTGTGAGAAAAGGAATTTATGAGGAAAGTAATTTTAGAGTAATGTGTAACTATTAATACTGGGGTTTTTTAGCCCATTGTCTTAAAAATCACAATTACTATGTTGATTATCTTAAAAACAATTGTTTCTATAAGTTTATAAAATTACTTTGCTAGCTTAGTACTTGAGTACTAAAAACTGAAAAATTCATTTTCAAGCCTATTTTGACCCTATACTCATTATTCATATTTTTAAAAACTTTGTAATAGACTTTTTCTTTTATTTGGTGAGGAAGATTGGCCTTGAACTGACATCCGTGCCAATTTTCCTCTATTTTGTATGTGGGACACCACCATGGCATGGCTTGATGAGAAGTGTGTAAGTTCTAGCCTGGGATCTGAATCTGTGAACCTCAGGCCGCCAAAGCAGAGCACGTGAACTTAACCACTACGCCACCGGGCTGGCCCCTAGACTTTATTTTTTTGAGCAGTTTTAAGTTTAGTGCAAAATTGAGAGCAAGGTACAAAGATTTCCCATATACTCTCTGCCCCAACATATATACAGCCTCTTCAATTATCAACATCCCTCAGGAAAGTGGTGTATTTGTTACAGTTGATGAACCTACATTGACACATGATTATCACCCAACATCCATAGTGTATATTAGGGTTCATTCTTGGTGTTGTGCATTCTATGAGTTAGGAAAAATTTATAATGACGTGTGTCCACCATTATAGCATCATACAGAGTAGTTTCAATGCGCTAAAGACCCTTTGTGCTCCACATATTCACCCTTACCTTCAAATTTCTCTCCATTAAGTATGATGTGAGCTGTAGGTTGTTTGTAGACATTCTTTATCAAGTTGAGGAATTTCTCCTCTATTTCTAGTTTAGTGAGAGTTTTTATCATGAATAGATGTTAGATTTTGTCAAATGTTTTTCCCGAATCTATAGATATGATTATGTGATTTTTCTTTTTCAGAGTGTTGATGTGAAGGGTTACATTAATTTTTGGGTGTTGAACCACCAAGCATACCTGGGATATATCCCACTTGGCCGTGGTGAGTAATTCTTTTATACATTGTTGGATTTGATTTGCTAATATTTTGTTGAGGATTTTTGCGTTGATGTTCGTGACAGATGTTGGTCTGTAGTTTTCTTTCCTTTAATGTCTTTGTCTGGTTTTGGTATCATGGTGGCAATATAGAACAAGTTAGGATGTGTTCCTTCTGCCTGCATCTTCTGAAAGAGATTATAATTTCATCCTTAAATGTTTTGTAGAATTCACCAGTGAACCCATCTGGGCCTGGTGCTGTCTGATTTGCAAGTTTATTAAATATTGATTAAATTTCTTTAATATATAAGACTGTTTAGATCAGCTTTTCCTCTCATGTGAATTTTGGTAGATTGTATCTTTCAAGGAATTGGTCCATTTCATCTAGGTTATCAAATTTGTAGGGATAGAGTTGTTCATAGATCCTTTATTATCCTTTTAATGTTCATGGGATCTGAAGTGATGTTCTCTCTTTCACTTCTGATATCAGTAATTGTGTCTTCTCATCTCAGTTGACTTGAGTAGAAGTTTATGGATTTCATTGATCTTTTAGAGAACCAGCATTTGATTTTGTTAATTTTATATATTGATTTCCTATTTTCAATTTTATTTGTTTCTGCTCTAATATTTATTATTTATTTACTTCTCCTTCTCCTTACTTTGGATTTAATTTGCTCTTCTTTTCCTAGTCCTAAGGTGGAAGCTTAGATGATTGATTTTCAGTCTTTCTTATTTTCTAATGTATCCCTTCACTGCTATAAATACCCCTGTAAGCACTGCTTTTCTTGCATCCCACAAAATTTTATAGTTGAGTTTTCATTTTCATTTAGTTCAAAACATTCGTTATTTTGTCTTGAGATTTCTTCTTTGATCCATGTGTTATTGAGAGGTGTGTTTAATCTCCACATATTTTTAGACCTTTGAGATATATTTCTGTTACTGTTTTCTAGTTTAATTCCATTGTGGTCTGAGAACAGAAATTGTATGATTTCTTTTCTTTTGAATTTGTTAAGCTGTGTTTTATGGCCCAGAATGGGGTCTATTTTGGCAAATGTCCATGTGAACTTGAGAAGAATGTGTATTCTGCTGTTGTTGGATGAAGTAGCCCATATATATCAATTATATCCAGTTGATTGACGGTGCTGTTGAGCTCAACTATGTCCTTGCTGATTTTCTGCCTGTTGGATCTCTCTGTGGTTCATAGAGGGGCATTGAAGGCTCCAACTATGATGGTAGATTCATCTATTTCTCCTTGCAGTTTTCTCAGCTTTTGCCTCACATATTTTGACACTCCATTGTTAGGCAGATACATATTAAGGATTGTTTTGTATTCTTAGAGAATTTACTCCTTCATCATTATACAATGTTCCTCTTTACCATGATAACTTCCCTTGCTGTGAACTCTGCTCTGCCTGAAATCTTATAACTACTCTTTTCTTTTTATTAGCGTTAGCATGGTATATTTTTCTCCATCCATTTACTTTTAATCTATATGCCTCCTTTTATTTAAAGTGGATTTCTTTTATATAGCATTTAGTTAGGTCTTATTTTTTGATCCTCTCTGACATTCTGTCTTTTAATTGATGCATTTAGTCCATTGGCAACCAGAGTGATTATTGATCTAGTTGGATTAATATCTACCACAACTGTTACTGTTTTGTTTGTTCCCTTTGCTTTTTGATCCTATTTTTGTCTTCCACTCATTTTCCTGCCTTTTGTGGTTTTAACTGAGTCTTTTAAAGGATTCCATTTTCTCTTCTTTTAGCATATTGATTCTTCTTCTTTTTATAATTCTTTTAGTGGTTACCCTAGAATTTGCAATATACATTTACAACTAATCGAAAACACTAGATACTGCTTCACAGGTAGTGCGAGTACCTTATAATATCAAAATTACCCTAATTCCTCCTCCCATTCCTCGTATCATTGCTGTCATACATTTCACTTATACATAAGTGTGTATATACACACACACACACATATAGACATGTACATATATACACATATTTAGATATATACGTATAGGTATGTATGCATACACATACTCATAAGCATACACATCGACTACGTTTCCTATTATTATTTTGAACAAACTGTTATCTGTGCAGCCCATTACAAATAAAAACCCATTACAAATAAAACAAGTTTTTGTTTTTCCTTCACTTCTTCCGTCTTCAATGCTCTTACTTTATGTAGATCGAGTTTCTGACCTCTGTTATCTTCTTTTTCCCTAAAGAGCTTTAAAAATTTCTTACAAGACAGGCATATTAGCAACAAATTTCCTCAATTTTTGTTTGTCTAAGAAAGTCTTTATTTCTCCTTCTGTTTTGAAAGACAATTTTACAGTGTACAAAATTCTAGGTCAGTTGGTTTTCTTCCCCCAGCTCTTTTTTCACTCCGCTCTCTTTCTGAAGAGAAGCGGATACATTTCTTATAGCTGCTTCTCTGCGGGTATGGTGATTTTTCTCTCTGGCTTCTCAGTCATTATTGTTTCAAATATTTCTTCTGTTTCCTTCTCTCTTTCTTATTCTTCTGGCATTCATAGTCTGTGTATGTTACAGATTTCATAGTTGTTTTACTGATCTTGCATATTCTGTTCTGTTTTTTCCTAGTCTTTTTCCTCTTCATTTTTCAGGTTTGGAGGTTTCTGTTGAGACGTTCTCAAGCTCAGAGCTTCGTTCTCATTCCTGTCCAGTCTACTAATAAGCTCGTCACAGGCATGCCTCATTTCTGCTACAGTGTTTTTGATCTCTACCATTTCTTTTTAGTTCTTTCTCTGCATTTCCATTCTCTGCTTACATTGTCCATCTGTTCTTTCGTGCTGTCTACTTTATCTATTAAAGCCCTAACCATATTTTAACAGTTGTTTTAATTTCCTTGTCTAATAATGCTAACACCCCTGTCATGTCTGACTCTGGTTGTGATGCTTGCTCTGTGTCTTCAAACTGTGCGGTTTTTTTTTTTTTTTTTTTACCTTTTAGTAAGTCATATAATTTTTTCTTGATAGCTGGGTATGATGTACTGAGTAAAAGGAACTCGTGTAAATAGGCCTTTTATAAAGTGATGGTGAGGTGTGTGTGTGGAGAGGAAGCATTCCATGGTCCTGTGACTAGCTCTGAGTCTTTTATGAACTTGTACGTCTGGACTGGAAACTTCATGTGTGCTTCTCAGTTATATACCCCTCCCTCTTAAGTGGGACAGGATGCTACAATGAGCTAGAGTTGACCATTTTCCTTCTCCAATGCAGAAGGCTAGAGGGAGCTGGCGTTGGGTATTTCCCTTCCCCCAGGTGAGTCAGGCTCTGATAATATCCTGGAAGGTTGGACTGTGGTTAACTAATTTCTCCTGAGGGCAGGCCTTCTTAAGAAGAACAGATGCTCTGGCATATTATCATCTACCTTTGCTGGAAGCATGAGGCAATGTTTCTCCAGTTCTCACTGTAACAACCTGGTAGAGATGCTGGAAGTATTCATCACAAACCTGTAGGGGTCCCACTGTGTCTGGGTCCTCCTGGAATTTTTAACTCACAGTTGTCCACATTGAGCCTCCAGTGATCCATCAAGCACAGTTGGTTTCTCTACCATGACATTAGTTCCTACGGAGGTTGCTATTTGTGGGTTTTCTGCTCAGGTTTTCCAATTTTAGGGCAGCAGTTTGCCCTGTGACCCCACTTCTTTTATAGGTTTAAGAAGAGTTGTTGATTTTTCCACTTGTTTAGCTTTTTACTTGTTAGGACAAAGTGGTACTATCCAAGCTTCTTACATGTTGGGCCCAAACCAGAAGTTTCATTATTCAATTTTAACTCCATACTCCAAAATAATAAAAGTTCTATCTGTAATGGGGGAAAAGATAACTGAATGGATTATTAGAGATTATTCTTTGAAAGAGTTAGCTGTGCATGAAATCCCTGATGATAATGTTCCCCCACAAGAACACTGTAAGACACTCTGTTCATGTGGATTTGAGGAAAGTTCTTTTGTTTAGAAACATTGTCAATAATATTTGCTTCCTGTAATTGTACTTACTTTCTTTTACTGGAGGCACTCATTTAAAACCTACAGAGTACATTTTCAAAATTTAGGGCAGTGTAAAATATTATGTTTCACAATGAACTTAATTTCCGACTTACTCGCTTGTTGACCCTGTAATTTATCATGTCCAGACAACCCTGCAGCCATCAGCCATGAAAATCTAGCGAGCGTGGCTCACTACTTACACGTGACAGCAGCTTCTAGGATGCCATATCTTGGAGCACCAGGCTGTGGCAGTGGGGGTGACAAATGACTTAAATCTTTACTACCACAGTAATTGAGAAAGTCAAAGACCTGAATTCTTTGATGGTAAACTGATTTTACTTCTGGAATCTTCTAGACCCTAAGGCTCTTTATCCTTAGTGTTCTGAATGTTTGTAATGATACGGTTTCATGTGCATCTTTTTATCATTCTCTGGGAAATTGATGGGAGGTTTCTATCTGAATGCACAAATTTAGTCCTGGAAAAGCCCTTTCTATTCATTCAGTGAGGGCTTTTAAGTACTTATCTCAGGCTTCCTTTCAGGCCCTGGAATAAAATAGCAAACAAAAAAAGCCATCAAAATGGACATTTTTAAAATACTATTTCCCTTCTTTTTCTAATAACTTGTTCCTCTCCATTTTCTTTTTTACTTGTCCAGAACACACATGGTAGTCAGAAATTAGTGTTCTTAGATTAATTTCTTAAATTAAAAAAAAAACCTAACCTTTTTTTAATTTATAGAAGTTCTTTATATGTCGTTTGTTTTATGACTTTTTTTATGCCTTCTTTTTACTGATCAGGATTTTTAAAAATGTACTTGAATATATAACTCTTGTTTTATGGCTTTTGGGTTTGTAATATACTTAGAATGATCTTCCTCGCTTTAATATTAAAAAAACTACTATATTTCCTTCTTATAGCTAAATGAAATTTTAAGAAAGTGGCAGGTCAGATAAATGATTCAATTTAATCATGAAAACTTTTATATAAAAAATATTATTTTACATGTAGATAACCATAGCTATTGCCCCAAATTGAAAACCTAATTTTTAAGGATTCAAAAATACATTTAAAAAAATTATTGGAATTTTATGAGAGAATAGCTAATAAATTCTTTATATATATTCTATATTTTATAGTAACTAGGGCGATTAAATAATATATTCTTGTTGAGTGTATATATATGTGTATATATATGTAAATATACACATATATATAAATATGTTGTTGTTTTTGTTTAAGCCGTGACTCATTTCTGAGTTAACTCTTATAGGGTATCACCATGGAAGAAATCATTTGCTTGTGTGTTTCATCGGCCTGCCAGACACGGTCACTTTTATATTTGAATTGCATCGTATTTTCTTTCTATTTAGCAAGTCCATGTTTTGGGATGCTGAGTTGGTATAAAACTTATTATTCTATAAAATGATGCTTTCAATTTAATTTGTTCTCAAGATCTTCTGCAAAATATGAGGAATTCTAGATCGTTTTCTTTTTGCATACAATGGGAAATGTTCTTTATTCTTTTTTTCAAAAGATTTTCACATTGGCCTGCAATCTGCTTTTCTGATTACTGACTTTTCTCCAACTAAACCATAAAGATCCTCTCTTTTTTCACTTATTGACTTTTTTTTCTTTTTACCTTTCGACCTCCTTCACCCATTTCTCCCCTCCTACTCCTGACACCTATTTTCTTCATCATTAAATTTCAGGGAGATTTCATTAACTTTACTTTGTTCTATTGCTGTTGATTTTATTTTTTTTATGTTTTCATTATTAATGTCAAAATAATGCTTTACTTTGGATATTCCTTTTAACAGTGTTGATCATTTTTTATGGTTTTACATGGATATAATTCATTGTTTGTCTTTAATGATATAAATTACAGTGCTCTGTTTTGTTTAGAGAAAACCTTGCTAAATATTCTTTTCTCAAGTTTCTTTTCCTTTACTGTTTTTATTTTATGTAGTGTGTTAGTGTTAGAAGCTGTCTTAAAACGTGTCATCGATTTTTAGCCTCTGTCAGTACACATTCTATAAATATTGAGGTAGTAACATACATAAAATAAAGTGTACAGATCTTAGGTGTACTTCTCATTGTATTTTTATGTTTGTCGACACTCATGTAACTGTCATCCACATCAACATATGAAACTCCTCCAGGTTCCCACACGCTTCCTCCCGAATAGACCCTAAAAATATAGTCTCTCTACTCTTTTATATTTTTGAACTTAATATAAATGAAATCATACAGCATTTATCTTTGTTGTCTCTGATTTATTTTCCTCCTTATGTCAATGAAATTAATCTATATATTTAAATTATTTTTGTGAAGTAAATGATTGTGTATGAATACACCATAAGCTTTTTGTCGTTTTAACTGTTTGTGACCAGCTGGTCTGTTTGCCAGTTATTGACTATTTTATACATATAACCTGTCGTGAACTTCCTTGAAGATGTATTTTGGAGTGGAATTTTGTGTCGTAGTATTGACACGTGCTCATATTTGCATATAAGGCCGGCAATACATGGACATCCTCATTCGGTCTTTTTCACCCTCAGCTACTCTGGTTGGTGAGTAGTGATATCTCTGTGATTTTACACAAAATGTGTGCTATTATTCCAGGGCTTGCATCTCTCACTCTAAGAAAATGAGAAAAAAGCCAATGAAAGGTGGTCTAAAGAACATAACTCTATTTGAGCTTTATGGGAACTTTGTCATCCAGTGTTTACACGTTGATAAAAAGACATATTTTTCAGACAGCCCGTTTCTTGATATAGACAAGGATGAAAAGAAGTCAATATAGGTGATAAGTTATATGAATGTGCTGAGTTTGAAAAGATGATTACACAGAATATGTTGTACTCCACTGCTAAAATTATGCATTATGAGCCAAACCCAAGACTTTGCACTATGACTCCTAATGATGCTGTTTGAGTTCCCACTTTTAGGAAATCACTTTAATTTGGTGTAGGGTAATCCCTGAAAGTTGGGTTTTCTCTTTTATTGTAATGCAAGCACCTGATTTAAGCTTTGATTGAGGAGGCACCCATGTCAAATAGGCATCCATTTGAAAGATGGCAATCTCAAATAAACACATCGCCAACCACAAGACTAGATAAAGAGCCAGGCTGCCCCCAACCTCCACCCCAGGCTCTTTGTTTTAGAGGTCTTGGTGGATTTCTGTAACTGGCCACTTGGGCCTTTTGTGTTTTTCTCTTCCTGCACTTTAAATTCCTGCCTTGTTTTTTTGCTTTTGTTTTTGTTTTTGCTGAGGAAGATTTGCCCTGAGCTAACATCTGTTGCCAATCTTCCTCCTTTTATGCTTGAGGAAGACTGGCCCTGTGTTAACATCCATGCCAGTCTTCCTCTATTTTGCATGTGGGTCACCACCATGCCATGGCTGACAAGTGCTACAGGTCTGCACCTGGGATCCAAAACCATAAACCTGGGCTGCTGAAGCAGAGTGCACTGAACTTACCCACTACACCTTGGGACCAGCCATTAAATTCCTGCTGTTATGCTTTAAATTCACCAGTAAAGAGGGAACCCCTGAAATCCTAAGTTCCCACCCTCAACCCAATAACAGCAGAACCCAGACCCCTGCTCTCTCTTTCTCTCTCCCTGCTTGCCAGCTCATTGTGTGGTTCCAGGTGTGTCGCTTAGTTTACAGAAGTTGTGAGTAATAAACCTTTTTGTTTTTTCCCCAAAGTTTCTTGATCATTATTGATAAAGGGCTTCATATAATCATAATAAGAATCACATGGGGTGGTCCAGACACAACACTGGTTATTGATAGGCTGAAACTGGCACACAACATTTGAGAACTTGCGTGTTCACATCTTCAACACTTTTGGAGCGTAAAAAATTAAAATAAGTAGGACCACACTATTCATGCATAAAAGTACAATAGGATATTCAAGACCTAAGTATTCACTTGTGAACTACTAATGAATAGATGAAAAACAACAGGATATATTAGAGTACGTGAGCAAGCCATTTGGCTTAAAACTAATTTGGCTTGACCTTGTTTTTCAAGAAAAAGCTGACATGGCCTGTTGAGCATGCATTGTACATCAGCTTTAAATATTTACAATGCCCCAAAGCCAAGAATGATTCCCTTAAAGTAGGGATGCGGCCCCCCTCATATTGGCATTTCTTTAGGAATAAGCATCTCTTCCCAGAAACTAAGGATGAATTACCAACTTGTTGTGTTCACCCTGTGACCACTGACCTGCTATGCCAACAAGGCATCTTATGACTCTTGTAAAAGGGTTATTCCTGTCACATGTGATGTATGCTCTTTGTTCCAGGATGATATATAATCACTCTGTACATCTCCCTTCTTTGGAGTTCTTCCTTCCTGTGTGAAGTTACTCTCCAGGGTTTATGGTCCTCAGGCTTGGTTCATAATGAACTCATCTTGATTTCTATTTATAGATTGATTTGCTTTATTTGTGTCAACCCTACTGTGTAAGCCTTTAGCAGCCTACTGATTAGTAGGAAGTGCTAGAATATATTAGGATTTTATATTTAGCATTAAATTAAATTTGACTTTGTTTATCTACATCTAAAACTCTTTTCATTACAATACCCAGCAAAACAGAAGTTATCAATCTCATTGTCCAAAAATTGGCTCCAAAACATCATAGCATAAGATTCAGGTAATAGATTTGTTTACAGACATGTTCTCCCCATTGTCTGACACTTCCATATGGCTTCATTGTCCTCTTGCATGATTGGTCTCAAATCAAGGATTCATCAGGAGGCCTTATAGACTGGTAATTTCTAGCAAAGAAATATCACCAGGAATCTTGAAACACAAGTTAGCTTTCCAAATATGTTTTTTATTCCATTCATACCAGAGAAAGTTCTCTTTACTAGGAAAGACACATTTCAGGCTCCGAATGTATATACATACACACACAGACAATGGAATACTATTCAGACTTTAAAAAGAAGGAAATCCTGCCATTTTCAACAACATGGCTGAATCCTGAGGACATTATGCTAAATGAAATGTCACACAGAGAAAGACAAATACTATATTTGAACTTAACCTAGAGACATAGTTGGCTATATTTTTGTAAGTAATCCATCGTTTTCTTCTTTTTCTCTGAATATAAGTTTTTAATCACTGCGTGACTATAATGTATAGGGAATGTAACAGCCTTTCATATCATTATTTGGTTATTATTTACAGATAAAAAATATACCTATTTTGATGTGTATTTCATCTCTGATGACAATGATTTTGCGTGCTAATATGAATAATTTGCAGTTTATTCATTTCAGTTTTCTTAGTACACAACATGTTTTAAATGATCACATTGATCCCTTCTTTTCCATTGGCTCAATAAAAATCAAAGCTTTAGAGAACTAGTGACCCAGTAATTTAAGGAGTCTTGTGAGAAGCAATAAAATACCTTTCCTGAGAGACAGAAAACAAAATACACGAGTAAATGAATACACATACCACGTGCAATCCTAGATGGTGAGATTAAACACTGTAAACATGTCAACTTGCCTCAAATTTATTGATGGCTTGTTTTACTACAATTCCAAAAAAAATGCCAGTGAAATGTTCTTGGGAATAAAAAATGATTTGTTCTGAAAGTTTATCTAGAAAAATCGTTTTTCAGAAAAGGCTTGGAAGTTAAGAGAACGTTGGAGGGGTGGAGAGCAATCCTACACTGCATTCATTAGGGTTGGCTTTAGCCGAACATTTTAGAACTCAAACTACAATATCTTAAACAAACAAGGCTCTGCCATCTTACTGTGTCTGCTTCATACACAAACGTATTGATGCTCCACTGGAGAAATCCTGTCTCTGTTCTAAACGGGGGGATGAAGGACAAGAGTGCTGCCAGCTGAGTCTGTCCCAGTTCTTCAGGAGAACCATAGCTATCCTGGAAACCCTCCCCATTCCATGGTCCATAATATGACCACATGGCTACTCTTATTAGCAAAGACGAATGAAAGTGTATACTTTCAATTGAGCATAGGCCATCCCAAATAAAACTGGAGTTTTGTTAGCAAAATTCTTATTCATATTTATATATGCATTTATGTTTGTGTATATGTATATATATATATATGCATTGTTATATGTCTCAATATTTTACATTTATAATAAATAAAAAATGTTGTTTACCTTAGAAGTGACAAAAAATTAAAAGTCTTGAGGCCGGCCCAGTGGCCCAGCAGTTAAGTTCGCATGTTCCGCTTCGGTGGGCTGGGGTTAGCTGGTTTGGATCCCGGGTCCGGACATGGCACTGCTTGGTAAGCCATGCTGTGGTAGGTGTCCCACATATAAAAACATAGAGGAAGATGGGCACAGGTGTTAGCTCAGGACCAGTCATCCTCAGCAAAAAGAGGAGGATTGGCAGCAGTTAGCTCAGGGCTAATCTTCCTCAAAAAAAAAAAAAGTCTGGAAAGATCTTTTATATGCATTCCCTCCACAGAGGGAAGATAGATGGATAGATAGATAGGAAGATAATAGATAGATAGACAGACGGCTAGATAGATAGCTTCTCACGTATTACAGTTATACTGTATATTAGAACATGAGATATTTAAATAAGTATTTTGTATTAGTTTTCTAGTGATGCTGTGACAAAATACCACCAACTTAGTGACTTAGAACAACACGAGTTTATTATGAACAGTGTCTTGAGATCAGAAGTCTTGAATGGTCTCATGGGCTAATCTCAAGCTGTCAGCAGGGCTACATCGCCTGCTCCAGGAGAGAGTCTGTTTCCTTGCCTTTTCTAGTTTTGGAGTCACCTGCATTTCTCTGCTTGTGGCCCCATCCTCCTTTCTCAAAGGCAGCAGCAGCATACCATCTTCAAATCTCTCTCTGACTTCTGTTTCTATTATCGGATCTCTTTCTCAGACTCTGGCCCTCCTTCCTCTGTCTTATAAAGACCCTGTGATCATATTAGGCCCACCCAGATAGTTGAAGATAATCCCTTGTCAATATCCTTAACTTAACCACATTTGTGAAGTCCATTTTGCAAGGCAAGGTCATATTTATAGGTGTTTAGGACAAGGATATGGACATTTTGGAAAGGGGCATTATTCTGTCTACCATGCATTTCAAACCAGCAGAGAATGTAGGAATTGTTTAACAACGGTAATAAGAATCTTCCAAGTATTGTTACTTATAGAAAATAAATTAGTCATTACTTCACACTATATACCAAAATAAAATCAAGGTTGAACAGTTTTATGTAAAAATCGAAGTCACAAACATTTGGAAGAAACTATCATCGGTAACTCATCTCAGGTAGCCCAGGATTTTGCAAGCATAAAGATTAAATTAAAAATGAGAAGTGACTGAGCAGGCCCTGTGGCCGAGTGGTTAAGTTCACACGCTCTGTGTTGGTGGCCCAGGGTTTCACCAGTTCGAATCCAGGGCATGGATATGGCACCGCTCATCAAGCCATGCTGAGGCGGCATCCCACATGACACAACTAGACGGACTCACAACTGAAAAGTGAATAACTGCGATATTTGAATGTATAAACATGTAAAATAGTATATGCATAAAATAGGAAATAGAAATAAAAGTAAATGACAGAGGAAATAGTTGCAGCATATATGACAGCTAATTTGCCATCATCCTTAGCAGTCATATCTATATGAAAAAGAGTGAGCACGCACAGTGTGCTCCACACCGTGCCTAGAACCCTGTTCTTGTCCTTAGGGAGCTTATCTTCCCCTGAACTAAGAGCTAGAAAACAAATAAACCCTGTGCAACAGAGAGCAATTAAGTTAGAGAGAGTGGCTTAGGAAAGACTATAGAAGTGATATTTAAGTTGAAATCTGAAGGAAGAGATCAAGATAAGATTGCAATATCCAGCCAAGAGAAACTGCAGGGGCTTTCAGGGAAGATATTTCTTGATTTGTTGAGGAACCAAATGCAGTCCACTGTGCCTGGAGAAGAGTGAATAGGTGGGAGTGTGGTTTGAGAGAGGTTAGAGAGGTGAACAGAAGCCAGACTGTACGCACCCTGGATTACGTTTAAAGATCGTGCATTTTATTCTGCGAGTAATGGAAATCCACTGAGGCATTAAGCTAGAAAGTTTCAAAATATGATTTACCTTTTATAAATATTTCTGTGGCTGCTGCATTTAAAATAGAGTTCATTATTAGGTAATTTGGCAATATCCTATCCTGATAATTTAACAAATTTCTTTCCATAAAGATAATAATTCTTCTTCTATGAATCCACCCTAAATAAAACAACAGAAAGGCAATTTATTAAAGATTATTGCAGATATCTTCCTCCAAATGTTAATCATGAAATTCAGGAGAAACCAGATGCTTTTCAGTAAAGGAATTATTAATGATATGATACATACAAAAACACTCTGTTTCATAGCCATTAAAAGGTGTTTTCAAGAAACACTTAAAAAACAGAATGGGACATTTTTCACGAATCAGTGTTACCAAGAGGAAATCAGATCATAATCCTATATGTGTATGTGATGAATTCATGTTCTGAGTATGTTTGCAAGGACGTGCACACATAAGCATAAATATCTAGCTAGCAGTCTCGGCACTGAGTTTAGCCATGTTTGGTCTCCAGCAGACTGGCCTATTGTTAAAATTGATTGTTTGCAAACTTTGTTAGAATCATTAACCAGCCTTCCAAATGTAAACATATTTGCATAGTCTACGTCAATTGAACATTGACCAATTATCTAGAGAACACAGACAAACAGTGAGAGCAAAGGTGATGGCTTGGACCGTGAATGTAGACCTTGCAAGTACTATCCGCTAAAATACAAATAAAAGGAAAGAGAACACTGCATTTGAAGGGCTTCTTTCCTCCCAAGGGCCAAGTTTTATTAGAAGATTTCTAAAAGACAGCTCTTTTTAACCCACCCAATGATGTCACACAGAATTTTATCTAAATTTAAATGTTGCGTATAAATGAGACCCAGAAATATTAAGTCATTTGTCAGGATCCACACCACCTGGGATGGTGGTAGATTTAGAATTTGAACTTGGTTCTACCTGACATGTACACTGAAAGTCTAGATCGTCTGGAAAGACCACTGAATTCTCACAACATCATCAGTCTCCATTATGCCTCAAAATCACCACAAGCAGAAAATTCCAGGACACACGTTTGCTCATACTCAGAACTGTTTTTCCTAACTGTAGGAAAATGTTTTAAAGGTGCTGACAGGCATGGTGGCATAAGGAGCACCCCTTCCACATTACACAGATGGCAAAAATAGCACAGAGAGAGATGGTCCCACTTAATCCTAAGTAGCATGAGTCAGCCTCACTGTAGGAATCCAACTTTATGGGGGTGAGGGGTTATCAGCCAAAGCGGCAGACACAGCTGTGGGGCAATTTCCCACTCCTTCAGAACATTTATCTGTTGCCCTCCATTACAAGCACGAGAATGAGTGCCTTTAATCAAGGTCAAATAAAATCATACTGCAGACTAGTCAATTCGTGGGAATTCCTAGCCCAGGAATGCTTTTTGTCAATTCCCATAATAGTATTAATTGTTTTAATCATCACTATTTAGAAAAACAGTTGAAAAATGAAACTGCTTGGCTTATAATTTCCTCAACAACTCAGGATCTCTCTTTATCATTCTCATGCTGTAATTCCATATTCTAATTCTCTTTATATGTCCTACTCTTGTTTTGCTTGTCTCTCTATTTTTTTCCCTTTGGTGAGGAAGAATGTCACTGAGCTAACATCTGTGCCAATCTTCCTCTATTTTGTAGGTGGGATGCTGCCACAGCATGGCCTGATGAGCGGTGTGTAGGTCTGTGCCCAGGATCTGAACTCACAAACCCCAGGCTGCTGAAGCAGAGTGTGTGAACCCAACCACTACACCACTGGGCCGGCCCCTGCTTGTCTCTTAATTCATGTTTTCCTGTAATCAGTGCAATCAATTCACCTTAAAGCCAACTTCTATTTTATTTACATTACATGCTTCAGAAGAATTATAGTCTGTATTTTAGAAACATGGTTTCAAAGGAAAAGTTACTTGTTTATATCCTTGACTTTGCCTTCTAAATGCTCATTTATCACACTTTTTCTTTTCAATTTTATTTTGCCCATTAGCCATTCCAAATTCAGTCAAGAAAGCAGCTTTAGGAAAAGAGCATCTGGCATCATTGAAGCTGTAAACATGATCTAAAGAGTTTTGTTCTCCAACCATCCCCACCATCCATCAAATATCACTCACCATGACATGATGTGTCATTCATCCTAATGGATGTAACAGCGTTGCAAATGGAAATGCCACATGAAACATTTTTTTTTTTTTCTCTTTTAGCCTTGCAAGCGATTCATAACTACCAAAAGAAGGAAACATCTAAACGTGAACTTCCACATCCGGGAGAGTAATTTTAAAAGTTAAATGAATACCAAGAGAAAATTGATACAAAAAGAAAAGCAAAGAGTAAACACACATGGAAAAATGTTCACTTGGGAATTATACAAGAAATGTTCATTATTAAAATAACCCTCGGTTACTATTTTTACACTAGCAAAATGATTAGAAAAATAAATTAAAATACACATTGCTAACAAAGTTTCAGTAAAACCGAAGTATGGACTTACTATCATTAGTATTCAAATTGGTATAAACTTCTTTAAAGTAGCAAGATAAAAAGTCGCAATATTTATAAAGACATCCACGTGTACAGACCTTGTGATTTGACCTGAAGAACTTATTCTGACGTTACAATTCAACAGACTCAGCATATTGTGCTGCAAAAAGATGCTTATTAATAAATCATCTATTACTTAAAAGAATAGAAACTGAAATGCAAAATCATATTGAAATAGTCTATTAATACCACTGACATTTACATAGCCGTTAAATGTGTGTTTATTGCAATGACTAAGGAGAACCATGGAGGGAGAAACTTTTGTAATGTTACATAAAATCATAAAATATAATTTTATTTGTGTAATTTTCACATGTGCATACATAAATATTTTCCAAAAGCAAACGGACAATGGGGACCTAAGAAAGTTTAAAGAATTATTTATAAAAGGTTTTGATTTCATATATCAAAACACAGTGTGTGTATGTTTTGGAATTTGGAGAGGAAGCAAGGAGAAAACCGTGTCGCTCGTCTAGGCTTTTAGCTCCTAAATATAAGAGATAGTGTCTTATTTCCAAAGACTGCCAAGTGGGCTTGACAACGTCCCATCCAAGTCAAAAGCATTTAGGACTTCAGCAGGCATCTTAAGTGAACCTTTCACCTGTTCAACTCTTTCTCTATTTCTCTTCTAGAGTAACTAATAATCCCAACCTGCCCAAGAAATTTCTTGTGTTAGCACTGGAAATCCCAAATCCCAGGAAAAGCTTCAGTCTCAGGCAAACCAAGATGACTGGTCACCCGAAATTCTCCTCTCTTCCTGGGATTCCACCCCCGCCCGCTGTACTGCAGGGTTCCCCAACACTTCCTGAGTAGGAGCCAGGTCTCCGTCTCCATCTGCCAATGTCTTGGTCTCCATCTTTGCCCATATATTGCTATTAAAGTAGAGGTAGTGTTTGCCTCATTCAGGGTCTTGGACCCCTCAGATGGGAGCAGAGTGCCAGTGGAGCTGGTGGAGTTTGGGGGATAAGGGTCAAGTTTTCAAAAAACGGCAAGATTCCTTCACTCTGGCCATGTCTGTTTTGTCTAAAACAAAGTAGCTTTCATACCTCAAGGATTGGTTATTTCCTAAACCCCTCCCTGACCCCACATCAAGTACATAGGAGGAACACATTAATTGTAGAGGAGGAAATCATCTCTTCTTATTGGAGAAATTTTATTCTATTTCAGTAAATTTATCTACTGACCTTATTGTTCTAAGAGAGTATCTACCCTATCTTGGCTGACTTGTTTCACAAACCTTACCTTCATTTGCAACTAAAGATAGGTCTAACTTGATAGTATAAGTTCAAGGCTAGCTGAATGACTCCTAAACTTTAAATCATAAAACTGCATTATTTTACCTTTGCAGATAATCACAACTACTTAAATTCTTTACATATTTTAGGACATATAAATAGATTTCAAGTATCACCATTATGAATTCCTTGTTAATCACATGTATGGTATCCTAAAAGTAATTTAAAGACTAATTAAGTATATTTTCCTCTCTTACCCCTTCCCTTTTTCCCTTGTCACATCTGAAACTTCACCTGACATTTCATGTTATACATAAATTACAGTAGGGAGCAAAGGGATAAAATATGGAGAAGAGTGATAGATATTATTCATGAAGCCACACAGACATAATGAATTGCCTTTCCCCCAAAGCCAATCTTTCAAATACCAAATACTCTCCATCCTTTCTTGAGCCACTCAGGTTACATTTCTTAAATGCTATATGGTTAATGTGGTTCACTAATATATAGGAATGTGGCGCTTGAAGAGAACATACACTTATCATAACTCTCAGCCCTATAGACCAGTTCTATCACGATGCCATTTATCCATACACAATCCCCTCAAACCTAACATACAAACAAGAAAAAGGTAAACCAACCCTTCTAGAATGCAGGATCATTTTTTTCCTTCTTCCTCTGTAGAAGTGAAATTTAAAATTTTCTACCATGGTAATGAATTTTTTATTGGCTTTCTTAAAATGTCCACCATCATTACAAAGAAACAATTTAAAAGCATCAATATAGGTCCTTATGAATAAGTGCTGAATGATTCCTGATAAGTGTAACTATTTGATGAATGGCTCATCTTGTGGAAAGTTCATACCTGCAAACTTTCTTTTTCTTCTCTCTCTCTCTCTCTCTCCCCCCGCTTCTCTGTCTCTCTCCACTTGTTTGTCTCTCTCTCAAGGAGCAAATTCAATATCTGAGTGCCGTATTCATAGTAGCTCATATTTGGGGAAAAAAGCTCCCCCTCCACATATTCTCTATGTCTCTATATTTGTTTTATAGTGGTTCAAAGAGTTTTATTGGGTTTAAAAGTTACAGCAGACCGGATTCGAATCATAGAAATGTAACATCAGCTGAATGACTATATTTTTAGCTTCCTGTCTTAATCTTCAAGGTTATTAACAATATTACTTAGATTAACATACTAAAGCCATCCGGGACAATGCTGTGGAAGATTTCCTGGAACACCTCCACAGGATGCAGCAATGTGCTTTCTCTCACTGTTCCCCTTGGGGAAGCGCCTTCGCAGCCATTATTCTGTCACCAACTTCACTGGATGGCTGTTGGACAGACAGACAAGTCTTTAAGAAATTTAAGTCAGAGATTCAGAAATATCCTTTGACTAGAATTGAGGATATGTACCTGAGTGTTTTAAATATAGGGAAACAGGAAAAGTCTATCTGTAATGAAGGACTGCATAAAGGCAGTACGTTACTGAGAAACACAGAGCAGAGAAGAAGAGACAACTGTGTTAGTTCTCTACCTTCCAATCTGAGATGTTAGTGCTAAGTAAATGCAACTCTCCTTGGGCTTTGCCAGCTATCTCAGTCTCCCTCCAGTAGATTTCTCTTTTTGTTTAACTACTTCAAGTACCCTTCTGTAACCTACAACCAAAACAGCATTAAGCAGGGCAAATGCCGAGATATAGCGGGTACTCAAAAATGTCACTAAAACTACCAGCTTGTCCCACAAATAGTTTCCTTTTTCAGAAAAGAAAAAAAAATTGAAAGAAAAACATAAAAATTTTCACTGCTCTTCCAGAAGTTGAGAAGAAGATCTACACACAGCATGGAGAAGTGGAGAAGCTAGAACCCAGTGAGAGTCACTGAGATTGTGACCGTGTCTGACTGTGATGAACTTTCAGCAGTGATGGCTATTTCCTCAATCTAACGCTAGTTCCTTTTTTGCTAGCTGTAATCTGGAAATATACATGGAAAGTGGGCCATGAAAATGTGGTTTCCAGCATAACAAGTTGATATAACACTAACCAGCACAACATTTGCTTATTACAAATTAACAATGGAGAAAATTAACACTATCAATAAGGTCAGAAAAATCAGCCAGTTGTGGTTAAACATTTCCCCATCTATGTTTACACAGGCATTTCTTTACTTATATAACAGTGGGAGAAAGTGCAAATACTATTTGTATTTACTGAGCACAACAGAATGTGAATAATTGTACTAGGAAATTCACACAGTGTCTCCTTTAACCGTTCCCCACGCACATGCACTTAGTTATCATAATGCTCTTTTTAGATATTTGGAAACTGAGGCTTACAGTGATCTATAAATTTGATTTCATGTTCATGTGCAGAAATCAGTGTTATTTGTGTCATTGCAAGAATAGATAGTCAAGGCAAGACTTAAATATTTGAAATATTCAAAAGTTACACCATTAGCTGTTTAAACTCTCTTGCTCAAAAAGACAGTGATAGCAATAAAATTGTTGTAAACATAGTCCATTATGTAATTTAATGACCTAATGTAGAACCATCATATACTTAACCACCAGGGGCCTACGGTCCTTATCTTCTCACAAATGATACTCAGATTATGGAATCAGACCCATTTGAATTTGTAACCTGTTTCTGGCATACACAAGCCATGTGACTGTGGATAAATTACTTTAACCTCTTTAATGCTGTATTTCCTTGCCTATAAAATAGGGAAAATAAGTGTATATAACTCACAGATTTGTTGTGAGAATTAAAATGAGATGGTAATGATCTGACTGTGCTCGGCAAATACAAACATATTATTTTGAAATCAAAATATTAGCTGTCTCCATCACTCTCTGAATACTTAAAATCTAATGAATTATTTTTCATAAAACCAAGAACAATTTTCATAAATTTCTCACTTAGCTACTTTTAATAATATTTCTTCCAGGCAAATTGACCATATCGAAGTTTATGCAATGTTGCCAGGAGCCTCTCTTTGAATAAGTCCAACTAAACCCATAAGAGATCCCTGATGATCTATATTGATGGTGAAGATTGCTTTTCATCAAAGTTAATATCAGACAATGTGTAGCAATATTGGCTTGGTTCCTATAATCAAAAAAACTTTTTGTCGGAAGTTTTCTAGTAAATTTGTGTGAAGAGATCCTTTGTCTTTTGACGACGCAAGAGGATAGCAAACCTAGTCATCAGATTTCATGGCTGAGTCCTACAAAACCGTTGTGCCTAATAGAGTATCGGTTGAAGCAAATAGAAATATGGAGAAACAGCTGGAAATATTCCCATGACATCTGAAAATCCAAACATCATTACATTTAAGATTTTAGCAAAACATGCAGGCAATTCTCTTAAGAATTGTTGTCACTTCAGTTCAAGCTGTTCCTAGGGAATAAAAGTGCTGCCATATGATATGAGAACAAGAGCTTCTGGGAACACAGTTCCTCTCGGCCTAGAAGAGTCAAGGGAGTACCAAATGACTCTGTTGGTAATATTAGTCTTTTAGTTTTCCTTTGTTGGTTTTGTTTTCCCTGAAATTCATGGTTGAAATTATGAAGCTTACGCTAATGCTTACAATTCTTCTCTATGACATAGACACTCAACAGCTGTTCTCTTTGATCATAAGCTTTCGCAGAGCTAATTTTTTCTCACGTGTCAAATGTGTTAACAAAGACTACTCTATGATATTATATTAAAGATCAATTGAACAAGAATTTACTATGTAACTTACTTAGTAGATGCTCAATAAATGATCAGAATTGTTATTTAATTTGAATCACTTTAAAAATGCTTTAACACCTACCTCTAGAGTTACTGCTTTTCTCCGACTGGCTCCTTGAAAACTTAGACTGAGCCTGGAAACAAATTTAGAATTAAATGAAAAAAGAAGAGCTAACAACAACTTATTTTTTTGTGCTCTCCTACGTCATAGTTGGTGACAATTTTGTGATGTTCATAGTTCTAACATTTTAGAGTAGGATGGAAAGCTAGACATACTGCTTTTATAGATCTGGAGACTAAACAATTTCTCTAAATCATGTAGTGAGCTGGTATCAGAAACAAAAATAGAAGCCATATCTTCTGATTCCCAAGATTATACTATGAAATTGTATGTACAGTTCATCAAAGTTTGTGCAAAGGTTTTTCCTAGACCTTCTCCCATCTTTAAAATTGCATTATTAAAGTCTTCAGTTTTCATGCCCCAAGTTTTCAAGCCATTGTGGATTATCACTTCCTTTATTATAAAGCTCTTGAGAATTACTCCCACATTCTATGGGAAATTCATATCTCACAAAAAATGGTCAAATCTATGTTCAATTTCCACTTACTTTCATTTTGGAAATTATTCTATCTTGACACCTATTTCCTGTTGATTTACTATTGTCTCTGATAATCCAAATTTATATTTTCCTTTAATGACCATAAATGTCATTACATCAAAGAATGTGTAGTTTGCGTATTTTATTGGGGGTTTTCAATACTGCTGTAATAGGGTTTGATTTTGTAATTATTAAGTCATATGTAACAGCAGATAATAATAAAGAACATAAAATCTATTGTTATTCATTCCTCTCTTAAGTTTCCCAGGCATTCTGGCTATTGACAATTTATCAATTGTTGACTCTTTCTGATACTTTTCCTAAACCTCCCTCCGACTATGTTTATGAGTCTTTACATTTATTGAATAGTTTATTATAATAAAGTCTCCTAACCAGTAAATATCTTCCCTTCTTGTCTCAGCTTTGGTAAGACATACTTACATTGTTGTATTGGTGTTAATTTCAACATGTAACCTAACCATATCACAGAAAAATGCTCACGAATATTTAAGGGTACAAAAAAGCAGTAAAGTACCCAAAAAGATAGAATTCAAAATTTGACATACAATCAAAACAGTTTGTTTAATATAAAAGCCAAAATTATAAGACACGCAAAAAAATCAGAAAAATGTAAGCCATGATAAGCAAAATATACAATACAACCAGAGACATTATAGATGATAGAATTAATAGAAAATAATATTAGAACAGTTCATACAGTTATAATCAATATGTCCAAGAAGGTAGAAGAAAGCATGAGTGTGAGAAAGAAAGACAGGGAAGGTATTAAAGAAAAGCAATCCTCACTAAATTTCTGAAGACAAAAAATAGAGTTTTAAAAAGTATACATGGAACATAATACCAACAAATTAGATGCTGAAGAATAAAATATTTTTAATGCACCTGAAGAAATAGCAATAGGAAAAATGCTAGTTTTTTAAAAAGACACAAGGTTTTTATAACCATAAACAAAATTATCCTAAGCTGGAGGATATTTTTAAGCAAGCTAATAAACATGAAATGTGTGTCTCCAAAATAGAGGAGAGAGAAAGGGGAGAGAAGAAAACATTTTAAGAAATATTGGCTGAAAAATTTTCCAAACTTGATTAAAACTATAAATTCACAGATCATAGTTCAAGACCATCTCAATTAAAATCTCAGCAGGTTTTGATTCAGAAGTTTGCCAGTTGACTATAAAATATATGGCGAAATGCAAAGGACCTAGAATAAAACAACTTTAAAAAAAGGAAAAATGTTAGAGGAATTACATTACTGTTTTCAAAACTTTGATAAAGACGATAATAACAGTATTTCTGAAATAATGTTAAAAAATAAGTCATATAGAGAAAGACAAATACGGCATGGTGTTACTTATATGTGGAATCTAAAATTTAAAAAAAAATCCAACTAATAGCAACAGAGAGCAGATTGACAGTTGCCAGGACAGGGTGGTGGGGAAATGGGAAGAGTCTGGTAAAGGGTACACACTTTGAGTCTCAAGATGAGTGAGGTCTGAGGATCTAATGTGTAGCATGGTGACTGTAGTTAATTATACTGTGCTGTGTACTAGAAATTTGCTAAGTGCCTTCATCAAGAAAAGGAACTATGTGAGGTGATGGATGTGTTAATTAACTTGATTTAAATATTTATTTATTATATACATATGATATATATTTAAGGAGACATTTGAAATGTATATAATTGTTTTGATCATTAAAAGTTTTTATTTACATGAAAAACAAAAGAAATTATCTCAGGGCAGATGGTGTAGAATAAGAATTGTGAGGGCCGGCCCAGTGGCGCAGCAGTTAAGTGCACACATTCCACTTCTGGCAGCCCAAAGTTCGCTGGTTCGGATCCTGGGTGTGGACATGGCACGGCTTGTCAAGCCATGCTGTGGTAGGCGTCCCACATAGAAAGTAGAGGAAGATGGGCACGGATGTTAGCTCAGGGCGGGTCTTGCTCAGCAAAAAGAGGAGGATTGGCAGCAGTTAGCTCAGGGCTAATCTTCCTCAAAAAAAAAAAAGAAAGAATTGTGAGTAACCCCAAAAAACCCTGGCACAATGTGAAAGAGGAATCCAGCCCTGCCAAAAACAAAGCCTATTCTCTTTATAACCCTGCTAAAAGCAGATTCAGAAACCTACTGCACAGATTTTCATATAAGACAGACAGATAGACAGACAGACAGATAAGTAGATAGGAAATATATACCACCTAAAAATAACTTTTGATCAGGTTGAATATTGCCAAGGAGGAGATCATATATGACTGTAAATCATGATTAAATTGAAAGGAACTCCTAATTATGAGGTAAATTAACTGTGATATGGTCAGTGTCCAAGCACTGGTTGAAACTACTAAAAAACCAGCTCCTTGTAACTGGGCTACTGGTGTGTATTGGAAAGAGAGTGGTGGGGTGGATGGTTTAACGTAATGCCTGGTACATAGTAGGCAGTCAATAAATGGTGTCTATAGAAAGCATATTTGTAGTTCATTTTAAGAACTTCTTGGAAATATAGGCTTGTGCATATACATTTTATTCTTTTTCCGTCACTCATAATTCCCCAGCTCCTAATTTATACCTTAATATTTATTTTCAACTATTTTCATTAAATATATTTGTTTTAAATGATTTCCAATTCTTTAGTATATGAAATAAAAGTATACAAAATACGTACATATATGCTAAAAGATATAGTTAGAAGGGTGATAAACTAAGATTAAATTCTTTGAATATTGAAAAAGTAAAAATATTCTAAAAATCAGACTACCATATTGAAACCCAACAAGAAAGTAAGAAAATGTTTTTAAAAAGTCTTAGTGGAAGTGGAAGTGAGTATCTTCCCCAAACTCCTGACAAAGCTTCTCAAAAAAATAAGGTTTTCAGTAGCTGCATCAGCAGAGCTCAGTTAAGCTCGGAGAAAAATCACAGACCTGCACAGATTCGAGATGAGAACGGCCTCTGAGGCTACAGAGTCTATCTTTTATGGCACGAGCGTTGTGTTTCATTAGCTTCGCGTTTGCGCATCTGCTTTTAAATGTCAAATAATATGAACCGGCAAACTAAACTGGTCATCCTAGAACTCAGGCAGCAATCAGCTAGGGCTCAGCTTCACCAGAGTTCTCTCTGTGAGGAACCCAAATGAATTTTCTGTATAATAGTGTACATTACTGACAAAAAAAAAAAAAGGAGTGAAAGATATTGCTCACGTAAATGTCCAGTTGCTTTCATAAAAAGAGCAAAACTATTATTCAAGTTCTTAAAGATGTTTGGATAGTCACCAAGAAAAATAAGTTTACTTTTGACAAGTTGAATTGAGAGAGACAAACTATGTACATCTCTATTATTTCTAATGCGTCTTTTCAAATCCTGATACTTTTCTAAATCCTGCCAGAAGGTAAACACTGAGCCCTTAACAAATATGTTCTTATATCAAAAACATTCTAGAAACGAACATTGTCACCTGCTATAAGATGGTCCACACCATACTTTCTCTGAGGATCCTTCTTTGATCTGCTGTACTGGACATAATCATTTGTTTGTCTGTTTTCTTTTAGCCTAATACGTATAATGAATGAGCACGAAGTCAGCTCAATCCTCAGGTCCTTCACTTAGGGTCTCATAGCCTCAGTAAACCACATCCTACAAATGAGATAAATTTTTGTTGTTAGAAATGTGTTTAGCTACAAGTAACAGAATACTTACCTAACAGCTGCTTAAACAAATATAGGTGTATTTTTCTCCAGAAATCTTTGCAATTGTTGATTCAACTCCTCTAATATTTCCAGCAGGAATACAACCTCTTTCATTGTTTCTTCTTCATTATCTGTAGTGAATTGAAGTTTGTCCTCATGTTTGTTCTTTCATAGTCCCAAGATGGCTGCTGCAGCTCCATATTTCACATCAGTGTTCAAGCACCAGCTATGGCTCTGCCTCTGATATTATGAGGAAACAAAACTTTTGAAGATTCTAACACCCACCAGCAGATTTGCAGTTAGATATCATTGTTCCTAACGTCAAGTGATGCTGAAAATTAAGGAGCGTGATTGTTGAGATTGGCATAGAACATTTATTTTCCGTCACATAGGGAGTTCATACCAAGGGGGAAGTGGATATTGAGTAGGTTTCCAATGGTATAGACCACAGTACAGGGTTATGTGATGATTATATGAGAATATGTGTAATCATCTGTCACAAACTGAGATTTCAACCAGTATTAGTACAGTAATATCAGCTATAGTACTTTACCTGCCTTAATCTATATTATATTCTGCTTGAAGGTGGGAGCTGTATTTAATTCATATATGTATATTTGAATACTTATGACTATTTAGAACAAGAAAGATGGAAGCAATTTTTTGCAATTATAGCTTTTATATAAAAATAGTTTTTATTTTATTTTCCTGTCTTTTAACATGTAAACTATCACTTTATCTCAATCATCAAGATTTTTTGTAAACTTTATAGTTAGACTGTAACCTTTGAGAAGTTTAGCACCATGGGTATTCTTCTTAACTCTTCAAATTATTGATATTTTGTCTCTTCAAAAAAAAGGCAAAAGACCTGTCCAACTGTAGCCACCGGTCTGGCGGATCTGCTGGATACTTGATATCTTTAAACAAAAATTTGCTTAACTAGATTCTCCAACTTTATATCAGCTTTATCTTTAGGAAGGAAAAATTTTAGTTTCTTCCTGGCCTCATAACGAGTTTATTTGACTTGTTCACTGCTTCAAACAAGTTCCTCCTGTGCACTTTTGTGATCACTGAAAAAAAATACATTTTTGTGGCACAGAGGGTGAGGAGTGAATTACAAGTAAAGATTGACATTTTTATGGGATATCTGTCAGGCGACTAAGCTCACTTTAAAAAATATTTAAGAACAAATCAAAGTAGGGGACATTATCAATGTCATAACCTCCTTCAAGCAAATGCAGAGAATGAAAGCGATTCATGAACAGCAAGAATTGGCAAAGACGTCGTCATGATATAGCAACAACAGTAGTCAGAGCCCCTCCAAGAATTCTGAGGGCCCTACACATTGCAGCATGCCTACAGAGACCTCTATTTCTCATCAGAAAATTAATCAAAATGCTTAGAAGATTTCTAAAATCTCTTCCCTTTTTGATCTGTGAAATTGATTAATATATAAACCATATGCACATAGATCTTTGTTCACTTATTATCCGGCAGAGTAGGCACTCAATAAAAAAATATTGAAAGTATTAATAAAATTCAAATGTGGAAAAAATCTAAAACTGGGAGAAAAACTCCCAATTCTAAAGGACTCTGTGACTTATTTTTTAGACCTTGAATTATGCACACTCAGACAATATGCCAAAAGCTTTGAACACTGTATCTCAAGGAATTCCGTCAAACATATCTAGTGATACAACGATCACTACATCCAGTGACCACATGCGCCATGTTTACTCTTCTCTCAGCTTAGGTAATCACCAGTACTCATTATAAATCTGGTTAAGACTGATATACACAAAAGGCAATTAACGAATGCTAACTAGTGAACTGAGGGCAAACATTATAAAGGTAGAAACTCAATACAAAGAGGCTCAAGATCTCCACCGTTACAAAAGTGATCTTCATTCAGAATAAATATTAAGATAAGTACATGGGGTTTCAGATAATTACTGAATTAGAGTTTCTCACTCTTGGTTCTGACTACACAGATCATTTAAATTGAACCCCAAACCCCAATTACTCCATTAAACACTTAAAACTTGGGTCAAATCACTGAAAAATGGATGCATGGCCTCTGCCTCAACACTATGCTTGAAAACTTTAACGGTGGTTCCAATCAATATCATCAGAAAGTCCAAATCTGGACATCTTTGGCAAGACTTGATTATTAGAGGCCAGGAAAAGCAAAATCCAATAAGCAACCCCACGACCTCATTTCGTCGGAGTATGTTACATATCCCATTCCAGCTCCTTAGGCATTTCTTTCTCCTCAGAAAATTGAAGTGTTTAATCAATCTGCTCTTACAATGCCTTAGTTCCATGATGTTTTATCTGTGAAAAAGAAGAAAACAAAGCTGAGAAAGAAACCCTTAACATCTAGGAGACCATGAGTCTAATTGAACTACAAAGAAGTCCACATTCTTTATAACACTTTTTTTTTTTTTTTGGTCTGTGCCAATCTTCCCATATTTTGTGAGTAGGATGCCCGCCACAGCATGGCTTGATGAGCAGTGTGTCAGTCTGTGCCTGCAATCGGAACTGGCTAAATCCCAGGCTGCTGGAGCGGAGCAAACTTAGCCAGTCTACCACCAGGCAGGCTGTTTATTACAACACTTTTTAACAAAAATTTTAACACCAATATTTTTAGACCTCTCAATCTCTAGAAACAAGTTTCAAATGCAATTTACATATAGTTATATCTGACTCCAAAGTAAACACTTTCCATATTTGCTCATTTTAATCTTAATCATTTCTTATCATCAATAATCTGGATAAGCGCCCAGTACACACAGAAGTAATTCATAAGCCCCAAATAGTAAACTAGTGGTACTTAACAAGAAGTGAGGAGTCTCCAATGGAAAAAAGTTCCAAATTCTCCACAGACCTTAAAATCCAGTGAATCCGATTTACTGAATTACAGAATCTCATAACTATGAGGGACCTTAGACCTTATTTAATCAGCCCACGATGAAATGCTTCAATCCTGCCTTTAACCTCTCTGAGCAAGGCTCCCCCAGCCACCACGTGAGCACCCAGAATCTATACAAGGGATTAGACGCTCCCAAAAGCACAGGTGGAGATGGGCTGTATGGCAAAGTACATATTAAAGGTTAGTGAAGTGTAGTGGGCCTAGGAGGGTGAGAGCAAGAGAAGATTTTAGTTAAATTTTGTTCAGAGAAGTAGATTTTGAACTCATGCCGCAAGAACTGGTTTATCTCTCTTTAAAACAACCTACAAATTCTTTATACTATTTAAGAATGACTTTCAGTTACCAATGTTCATGTGACTATATATAATGCATAAAACATTTCGGATAATTCAATGTGTAGTATAGTATAGCAATAGATCATTTTAGGTACTTGCAGTCCTTCCATATCCATAGGAAAATAAATTCTCAAATTGAAATAAATCCTCAAAAATAGTGGAAAAGATGCTATTAAAATTATGATTTTAATAAGAGACTATTTAACACGTATTAAAAGAAAACCACTTAGTGGTGCTTCCTGAGCCAAGAAATAATTCAGTCTTCCATAAATATGCTTATACAGATAGGATCCCTCAGGTATTTTGAAAATTACACAGAATCACGCAGTTACATTGAACTTCACGTATACCAAACTGCTAATTAAAACAGCTATTATAGAGACTAAAAAAATAAAGTATCATCTTCAGGGACTTTTTTGTTTAAAAGTTCTAGTAGCTTTTTTTCCCCACTGATTGGGTCCTGGGTCGTTACTGGATGAGCAATTGTTAGAAAGATTTAAAAGAGGAGAGAGAGAGACAGAGAGTGTTGCATGCAGTGAGTGCATCTAAAACAAGAGATGTGAGTCCTAGTAAGAGAGGAAAGCGATCACGGGATTAGGAAATACTGAAAGGCATATTTGTTGGATATGTTCAGAAGCTGACATAGGAATCACAGAATAAAAAAACCCAATGCAAATTATAAACAAAAATAAATTCAACATACAGCCCATTAAAACACATCATAGTGATAATTCAGTAAACACAATGACAAAGAAAAAAATTCTTAAAAGCAATCAGAAAATAAAGGGAGATTACTTTCAAGGGAGCAACGAGTAGAGTCATAGATGATTTTCCAACATAATTAATGGAGTCCAATAGATAAGGCAATTGTATGTTTATAATGAAAGGAAATAACTACTAACGTAGAATTTGTACTTAGTGTAAATGTCCTTCAAGGACAAAATATATTTTTAGAAAACTAAAAAATACAGAGATTTTACAATCAGCAAATCTGTACGAAGGGAAATACTAATGAATATTCCTCAAGTGAAGGAATATGATTTCAGATGGAAGCCCAGAGATGTAGAAAAGGAAATAACAATGAGAGGCCAAGTATGTGAGGAAATCAAAATGACTGTTGGTTATATACGATAGTAATGGTAATGTCTAGTAGAGTTTAAATAATGTGGGTATAAATTACATGAAAAATTGCATATACTTCAGGAGCTGAATAAATACAGATCCTTTCCTTGTTTAAGAAGAGGGGATAAGTATCACTTAACATGAGAGTTTTGTGAGATTAAGATAGACATCTGAAACTTTAGGTAACCACTAAGCAAAATAGTAAATCAGTGTATAGCATTCAAACATAGAGAAAATATAATATTTTAAAAAAGATAGTCAATGAAAAAGGATGCAAGTAAAGAGAGAAAGTTAGGACAATAGAAAATATATGGTAAGATGGTAGATTTAAACCCAAATATATCTATGATTAAATTTAGTTAAATCATCTAATGCTCCAATTAAAAATGAAGAGTGTGAGATGTGTTAAAAACACCATGTAAATTAAAAGAGACACAGCCAGCTAAAATACAAGAATAGAGTAAGGCTGAGAGAGGCATGAGGAAAACTTATATACCATACAAATGTGAACCAATGTATGTATATATGTAAGTTAATAACCAATGATTAATAATTTACATACTATATTAATACAAGACAAAGCCGACCTTCACACAGAAATAATTACAAGAGATAAAGAGAACATTTTATAATATTTAAAATGTTGAGTTCACCAGGAAAATATAAAAAAAATACCAATTCTAAATGAGTATCCTGAAATTTGTAAATCTAAGTGGAAGTAGAGTGGCAGGTTTTCATACTCGAGAACAGAAGATTCCGAGTCGTAACTGGATGTCATCCCCACGCTTCTGCAGATACTCTCTTCCTGGCCTTGGCTGATCTCATTTTTTTGTTTGTTTGTTCTTATCTGTGAAATGCCCCTTGTCTCATTAGGATGTCATAATAATGAAATACGACATGTGAAAGCATCTAATACTGCACATGATATAGAATAGAAATGAACATTTCACAGCATGAAATAGATTTTAAAAACTGAAAACATAAGTCGTGGTTTTGCTGGTTGACACTGGAGAGAGATCAAGAATGAGACAGCCCGAAGCTGGACTGTTGCCTTGACTTTGCCACTGACTTGCTGGGTTGGAACAAAAAAATACCACCCTGGGACAGCCTAGGTTCCCCATCTTTAAATTGATGCTTAAATATGTGAATCAGTACCTTCTGTCACTGCCTCCTTCATGCTACTTCCAACTGAAAATTCTATAAAGATTAAACGAGGCCGTCCTACTGCATAACGAGACGCTTTGGCTTTGTTTCCACCTGTCTTAGGAGAAGTTGTCCTGTTCCCTGCTGCAGCCGATCATTCCCCACGGGAGGCACTGAGGGCTGTACTGTATGAGGCAATCCCACCAAATTGTGGGTGCCTCATGTTGGCCCTTCAAACTCACTGTTTCTTTAGCTGAAATAATTTCCTACTTATGAGCTATTTTATTACCACTAGGATTGACTTTTCTGAGCTGTTTCACTTGACTCTCTACGACAAAGGCAGAAGACAAAACACCTGACGAGACCTCGCTCACTGCAGAATTTTCCCTAGTTTTGGAGGTCTGGATTTCCCCCAATCAATGTCAATTATGTTTGGGTTCTATTTAAGCAGTTTCTTATGCCAATGCTCTTGACAAGATATCTAGAAATTCTTTCAATTTAAGCATAGCTTTGCACATCCAAATCTCAGTGAAGCACACTTCTTTCTCATTTACAGGATTAATATTTCAGACAACTGAAAGAATAGAAAATGGTGAGAATAATTAGAAGATAGAGCTCTCCAACTTCTAATGTTTTGTTTTGTTTGTTTCTTTAAAGTATGTCATCACAGTGCTGCATTACTGAAATAAATTCTAGATAAATTAACATTCTTTGCATGTTGATAAAAAATTCCATTCATGTTAGTATAGTGTGACTATTGCTTCCTTTTAGGAAAATAGTGGACTGGATAAAGATATTCTAGGGAAGAGCCTGGTGGCATAGTGGTTAAATTTGTGCACTCCACTACAGCAGCCTGGAGTTTGCAGGTTCGGGTCCTGGGTGCAGATCTACATACCACTCATCAAGCCACACTGTGGTGGCATCCCATGTATAAAATAGAGGAAACCTGGCACAGATGTTAGCTCGGGGACAGTCTTCCTCAAACAAAAAGGGGAATTTGGCAACAGATGTTAGCTCAGGGCCAATCTTCCTCACCAAAAAAAAAAAAAAAAAAAAGGAAAAAGATATTCTATTCCATAAATTCTAGTCCTTGTACAAAAAGGACATATATACTAGTTTTAATTATTTTTAAATGAAGATTCTGAATAAGCTTTTTAAATGTTAAAAGCAGTAACATAAATCAATTAATGCATCTGTGTGCATGCGATCTTTTGTTGGGATCCTACGTCAAAGTCATTCATAGCTAGAGCAGGCAAAGCTGATTAATTACTGAGTCCAGGAGGCCACAGGGCATTGAGGTGACAGTCAGACCCTGGGATATTTTGGAATGGCTTCAATAATATAATGAATAAAATTTGCATTTTTTTCTGTAACTTCTTAATAAAATTACAAAGAAATTAGCCTCTAGTATTCTCAAACATATGAGGGCAAACTCAGTTTTAATTAGAAAAGCCAGAAAATACTTTCAAAATCCTTCACAGCCACACTAAAAAATACAGCATTTTCTTCATTCGTTAAAAAATAGCGACCATTCTCAGGGGTAAAAATAATATCCATGTAGTAAACATCTGTATTGGACTTCCCAGAAGGAGGCGTGCTCATCTTTCATTCTTACATTTGCCTCATCTGATTTCATCCTTGACTCCATATTCGCATGGAGTATTAATAAGCATACTATTAAATGATTTGAACATTATAGAACAATTGTACAACTGTTTAAATTATCTTGTCGATTCTGAAGTAGTTAGATATCAAGGATCATGAAAAAATAAGTATGCTTACAGCATACGTGGCACTGAGTCAAACCTCTTAGCTGCATGTTGCTTTGGCAATTGGATAAAAATCATGTATTCTCTCTTGTGTCTCCCTGGGAAAAAAAAATAAGCATGCAGTACACACACACACTACCAAAGAAACCGCTGCATACACCGTTTGCATGAAATATCTTGAGATTTCCTGACCCCTTAGGATCCAACCATGGTCCCAAGTTTAACAACCTCTGATATAGGGAGACATTTATGTTTCTATTTTCTTTAGCAGAAGGCTAGATATCTGGTTTATTAAGAAGAAATACAATCTGTTGCGAGTTGTGTTCTCCAGAAGCTAATAATGAGATGGAGATTGAGTATAAGATGCTTATTAGGTGCTTATTCCACAAAGAATATGGAAACAGGATCAAACAGAAGTTTAGCTGTGATGCAGACTCAATCAAGCCTCGGCCGACCAAGAAAGCATCTCTAGAGGGAATATTGCCTGAAAGGGTTGTCCTGAGACAGGCTAAAATGGCTGGGACTTAGGCCTTCTCTCTCAATTACTATATACAAGTTGTCCTGAGAAGGGCCTGATATCAAGTGATGTGACTCTCTGGTAGAGAACAGCCATGAGGAGCTGACACCCAGATACTGTGTGTTTACTACACTCACCACTGCGGGACAACAACTCCTTTCTTGAAGAGGGATATGGTCAGTCTACTCTTGTGCCACTGAGATCCACTTGTCTCCGTGCATTTGAACAGCTGACTCTCCAGGATCCTGGTGGGCCTCTCTTCTTGAGGGAAAACATACAAGAGAAGAGTACTGAGACAGCTGTGACTAGAGTTGTTCTCATTGCTTCAATTGACGCTCAGCGTTTCCCTCCTCTACTCTCAATTCTAGATCATTCTCACAGTTAGCTGCCACCTTTGAAGTTCCTTACTCTGAGGAGTCTAAAACCCTGTCCATCATGTCCTTCCTAGCCTGGGGTGGCTGCACTTGTTCACTCACAGTCAAAATTGGACATAAGGGTACAAGAGGCAGTCAAGTGAATCAGCTGAGCCCCACATGCTTCCCTCTACGGTGAAATTGTAGTCCTGCTTTTCCCTGATTATCTGGATCAATTACTCTTGCTAAGAAATATTTCTTCTTCTTGCCTGCTAGTTGTTTGATACAAAATGCCAAGGTGATGATCATAGCTATAATTCAAGGTAACACTTATTATAGCCTTTAGAAAAAGTTCTCCCATTAGGGAATGGAACTTCTAGCATTACGGAAACCAGGGTTGCAGGGATGGGAAGCACAATGTTCCCAAAGGGCTCGTTGAGAATTATGAAATGTGAGGCACTGCTTGTTACACCTCTTGGTTCCAGGATCCATATAGTCTCCCTGTTGGGAAAACAGTGACATATAAAGGGCTTTGGTTTAATTTACATATGCATCCTGTGCAGTGTTAACAAATCCTCATAGAGTGCTGCCTCTGAGCTTTGGTTCAGCTATGGCTTCAACAGGTTATTGCAATGTTCCATGATGCCAGCTGATTTTGGGTGATGCAGTGTCTGATGTGATGTGACCAATGCATCCCATGAGCATGGGCTCTCTCACGTATCTTCTTTGCTTCAAAGTGCCTACCTGATCTGAAGCAATATTACATGAGATCTCAAGCTAGTGGAGCAAATACTCAAACCCTCAGATATCAGCGCTGCCTAAAAGTCCATGACCTTGAGGACCTTGAAGGTATTATGCTAAGTGGAGTAAGTCAGATGGAGAAAGCCAAATGCCACTTGATTTCACTCGTATGTGTGTGGAAGATTAAGAAAACAAGAACAAACAAGCACATAGATAAAAAGAATAGATTGGTGGTTACCAGAGGAGAAGGGGATGCAAGGAGGGCAAAAAAAGAAAAGAAAAAAAAAAACTCATGGGCAATGTATCTACTTCTGGGAGAAAGAATATCTCTGGCTCTTCCAGAGCTTGGAGGGGACCTATGTAATCAACTTGACACATCAAGGAAAAGTTCCATATCAGAGGTTCAACACTGGCTTCTGTGACTGGTAGGTTGGACATTTGACAGCATCAGTAACTAAACTAGCCTTGGTAATAGCGGTCCATGCTGTTAGGTAAATGGATAGTTTCCATCTCTACCATTTTGTTCAACTGGTTCATTTTCCCATTGTGCTGTCACTGGACTGGCCACTCATAGTGTGACTAATGTCACCCAGTCAGATGACTGTGTCTACTGGGATATTTAGTGCCTCTTTCATGGTAATGCTCTCCAAAGGACACTTTGTATGATACAAAGATCTTTATGCTTTATGCTCATGTCCATAGTTTGTCTACATGCCAATTTCCTACACCTCCTTGTCCATCACCTTCGAGTACTTTTGCTTAACCCCCTGACCAGCCAGGCAAGCTATTTGCCAAGCCCATGAGTGGGCATGTACTTTAAACTTGAGCCAGTTCTCTTTCCACATGAGGTAGACAGATAGATGTGTTTATATTGGAAAGATTTCCATCGCCACTCTCTTTCAAGGCCACTCTTATTGTGGATATATATTTTTCAGTTGCACCCATATGTGGAGAGTTGACTTATCTGTAATATAAGCTCAGGCTTTTCTTCTTCCAGGTGGATAGATACATGGGATTTCCCAGAACTTGTAGGCACATGTTGATGAAGGGCAGTGGCAAAAGAATATGAGTCCCATGGGCATCTAGACTACTTGCTCACATAGTTTGCTGGAACCCTCTGGTCCTAGTGATGCTCAGTCTCAGATGTATCTATCTTACAGTGATTTGTTGCCCAGATACAAAATCTTGTGATTTGGTGGGTCTAAGAGAATGCAGTTCATGATGGATAGTTCTGGACACATGGCCACTTGGTGTCCCAAGATCTGGAGTTATGTCTCTACAGGGACTTTATAGCATGTCAGGAATTGTTTCTCACGAAGTGCGTTATTCTTTGCATATGTAATCTGTTGAATCCTGTGACATCTGCAGATTGTCCGACATCGTTGGTAGGGCTGCTTTCACCACATCCTGGACACACAGCAGATCATTGTCCTACTCCGCAGCCTTTTATTTCACACAGCATACAGGCCAGAAGCGTATCTCAGGATGTGGAATGTGTTTCCCACGGAACCTGAAGAAACCCATGGAGCACTGTGTTTCCTTCTTTGGAGTAGAAGGTACAAAATGAAATAATAGAAATAATACTTAAATGTCTCATTTGTATGGGATATCCTGACACACATCTGACCTCTGGGCTCCTAAAAATATTAGTAGGGTTTATCTCCTGCCCTGTAAGTACTTGAGCCTTAACAAGCCCTTCAGCTTGTTAGTCATATTCTGCTCATCTGGCCAGATGAATATAATGTTATTGATGTAACGAAGTGATGTGATGTGTGGCGGAATATCCAAACTTTCCAGACCTTTCAATGTATCTTGTGAGAGAGGGTAGGAGAATCATTACAGTGAAGAGGAAAATGAAACGCTTATTGTTGTCCTTTCCATGAGAAAGTACCCTCATTCTGTTTCTCATTATAGATATGGATAGAACAAAAACGAATTTGCCATAACACTGACTATATACTGTACACTTGAAGTCATATTAATCTGTCCTAGCATAGATACCATACCACGTGAGGCTGCTGCAATCAGGGCTACTATTTGAATGAACTTGAAGCAACCTACATTCATCTTCTAGTATTACTCTAGTTTCTGTAGGAAACCATCTGTTAACTTAAGTGAACATATGATATGATGGGGGCCACCACACTTGAACCTTTTATATCTTTGAGTAGTACTAATCTCTCTCATGCTTCCAGAGATACACTATTGCATTTGATTTCCTATCTTCATTGCCACGGGGGAGGGTAATTTCAGAGCCCTTCTCCTTGGAGGCTACAAGGTTCAAATCCAATTGTTAAAACTCAGTAGTGGTTTAACCGAGTTTTTACAATTGGATCTCAACCTTGAGCCTCCTGCCACCAGTAGTGTATTCCTCACTGCCAAGCTAGACATTAGTGAGTCAACTCACAAATTTCACCTTATCATATGCTGACTTAGAATGCTCTGTATTACTAACTTTCTTAGGATTGGGTTGGGAAAGGAATGTAAGCTGTTTGTTAAGGATCCACATCTGGAGATGGAAGGAGGAGGAAGTCACAAAATGACCAGGCATCCTCATTACCACATCTTGATCAACAAATGTGGGCTGCCCTGGGAAGGGCATGGCCTCAGGCAACGTGGCTGTCTGCAGCTGAGGCCAACCTTGAAAGTGCCTACAGCTGATCTTCCTTGAAGGTGGATATGGGTGGGATATCTCCGTATCTGCCCAGATCACAATGGTTTATTTTAAATGGAAGGATTTTAAGACCAAATAACACCTTTAGTATTATTGAAATTAATGTCTGGGCAATTTGGACATGTGTCCAGTTTAATATCTTATTGAAATGGCTCTAAATTCATGAGAAAAATCATGAAGTAACTTTGCAGATATTGCAGCAGGTGCTGGGGACACAGTCTTGAAATAACAGACCTTGTCTTTCTTTCCATGAATTTTGATTTCTCATGGTAGTGGAAGGAAAGGTATGTTAAAAAGAAAATCAAATAGATGGATAAGTGAGACATGGTTAGATGACTATAATTGCTATAAACAAAATAGAGGAATATGAAATGACTTTGAGGGGTCTTACTAGATCAAGTGATCAAGAAGATATCTTTTGGATGAGGAAACGTCAGCCATGCAAAATTTGAGCAAAAAGCTGTTCCAGGCAGAAGAAACAGCAGATACAAAGGCCCTAAGGTGTGATAAGTTTGGGACATTTAATAAAGAAGGCAACGTGACAGGGTATAGTGACCATGGTAGTACATGGCCCAAAGTGAACTTAGAGATAGAAGTACCCACCGGATCATAGAGAGTGTCATATGCCATGAATAAGTAGTTACTGTCCTGGAAATTTGGACCACGTAAATAAAAGAATGGATCCCCTTGCAGTGAGAGCAGCACAAAAGTGAAGATAAGAAACAGCAAACTGGAATAGGTAGAAGGATCTAGTCAGCACAGGAAGGTGAATGAGTAAACAGCATTAAGAATAAACGACTCAAGGAAAGAGAAGGCGTGTGGCCCGCAAAGGAGACAGAGTTAGGAGAGAGTCCTTACGTCCTCCCTATGTCCTCCAGTATTTGGAGTTCTAACCCCAATTTTCATGTGTTTTCAGTGCGGATGAATATGTAGAGAAGCACAGGTCAAATCCAGGAGGGAGAATTCCAGCATTTAGAGGGCTGGTGCAAAAGAGGAGGCATCGGAAAGAAAGACTGAAAATAAAAAGAGTCAGAAAGATAGGAATAAAACTGGGAGAATGTGTTATCATAGAAGCCAAGAGAAAAAAAAAATGTCCTTGAAATGAAAAAGACCTAAATTAAAAGTATAAATCCTTAAAGCATTCCAGCAAGAAGGGAAAAAAAGTCTAAAGTCCCCAGAGGGTGGGGGGCTTCTGTAGAAGATGAGATAAGAATTTGATGAAAGATACTCAAGGAGGGACTTTATACCATAGCAGGAAAGCTGAACAGCTTCAGCATCCAACTAGCAAGAAGGGACCACGGATTATTAAAACGCAATGAAAAGAACTTTTATATACATCCAAAATTCATCTAATGTCTGGTATGTGAGTGGAGTCGGTGGAAAAGAGAATATCAAATATTTAATGGTCATGAAGTCTACGCCAGGTATTTTTCATAGTCTAGGGAGTAAGAGCACAGAATCCATAACCAGACTGGCTGCACTCAAAGCCACTTCTATCAATCACCAGTTTGTGATCTTGAGCAGTTTGAATATTCTCTCAATTCTCTTACTACAAATTGAAGATAAGACTAATATTTACCTCATAGGGTTATTGTGAGGTTTATATATGCTCCATAAATACTTTGTATATGTTATTATTATGATGGTATTTAGTCTCTACATTAACCCTCTTGGATGAGTAGCATCTCTATTTTAATGATGAGGGAAGGAGGCTCAGGAAAGTGACTTTGAAAGATCTACCACTGGTATATGAAAGACGAAAGATTCAGATCTATGTGTTCTTATTACAAAACTCAAGTCTTCTCATTCTGATTTGCAGTCTAAGAAGAAGGACATCATTTCTCCAAGCCATACTGGCACTTGAGGTGGATATAATATCAATGAGACTTAGATGTTAACACATTTTTCATCTAAGGAAAGCTACCAAGAATTTCTATAGAAAACAGTTCCAAATACAGTCAAATGAAAAGTTGTGTTTTCTAAGCAACTACTATGCACCCAGTTGTATTGGAGCCTGGGTGAAAATGATAGAAGGCAATAACTAAAAAACAAACTGGTCCTCTTTGATTAAATTTCAAAGCAAAACTGAAGTGTGGAGGAGAGTTGTTCATTTCCGATGACATCATTATGATAAACTCATTGTAATTCATAGTCAGTCCCACAGTCCTTCAAAGTTTGGAAATAAAACTTCTGCGGCACATCAAGAATAGTTCTGGTTCTCAGGTGCTACCTGGAAGTGATCAAGAGCTGGAACGCATACAAAGCGTCCCTGGTCCTCAAGGAAAACATTTCTAAAACCTTAAGTGTATTTGCACCAAACTTCTGCTTAGCAGTAGAACAAAACTAAGGGGGAGAAAATGCTAGTGTTATGAATTTTATATTTTATATTATCCTCCAGGAACGCTCATTCTTTAAAAGCAAGAAGCTGTTTTCAAGCTTTACTAAATAATTGGATAACCAAATAGAATGTCCATGTTTTTGTCTTGTGTTTGTGTTTTATATATCAGGAGATTTTAAGAAAAACCCTCTTGTGATGAGGCAGCTCAGGCATAAGCAAATAAATAGAACCTTCTTGTGTTTCCGTCTCAGACACTGAAGAACTGGGAGCAATCCATGGGCTGACTCTGAATCGCAAGTGTCCTCACCTGCACGAGAGGGACCACGCGCCTGGACTGGCTCCCTTTCAGGACAGCTGGAAGATCTTTTGGGCGGAATTGCCTTTAGAAAGTCAACAACATATGAAACCCAGATAATTATTAGGAAACTGCATAGGAGATGACACCTTCGTGAAAAGAGGAATGTAAGAAATCACACTCCTCTGATGACGTTTGGTTGAGAATTAAGCACAGAGGGAAGCCAAAGCAAAAAAGAAAATAAACAAAAGCATTTATTAGCCATTGAATTTTTCACAAAATATTAATGATCGTTTTTTCTAAATGCAAGAGCCACTGTAGAAATTTTGACATTACTTAAAAAATAACAGCCTGACATCAAAGCCTCGCTGGGTGACTGGCTGTTTCCAGCAGGACAGCAAAATGTCAGAGACACGGCCATACATTCATGCTTCATCGATCGTTATTAAAATCAAACACACACACACAGACACATAATCACTTGTTATTTTCAGCGCAGCCACAAGAATCAAAGAGCTATTCAAGCCTGAATATTTTCATGTTGGGGTATGGTGTGGGAAGAGAAAGTGGCTCATAAAGGACTGTGCAAAATCCTGTGCACCTCAAATATGTTGCCTTACTTTTCATATGGAAAAATATAAGTTCTATAGAGAGTGAGCTGTGGTCAGGCTGATTTCTTCTAAAACACGAGATGTAATTAAACATGACATTAATTGAATTTGTAGTAGAGAGAAATCCAAAAATTCAAGGCCCAGCTGTGAAAAAGCATACTTTTATCTTGAAACGTTTCTCAACTGTTTTCAGATCTTAACTAAATAGTAATTTCCTAGAGAGACCAGATTTCTATCAGTGGCCTGAAAGAAAGAAAAAATCATGAGGTATATAAATATCAAAAGTCTTAAAGTCTGCTTTTATATTGTACCTAAATAATTATTCTCAGGATTTTAAAAATTTTAAGTAGATTACATAACATGAACCTATTTTTCAAATAATTTTCCTATTTCATTGGCTCTATTGAGAAATAGAATAAAGACAAGTTATATATATTTTTAAATTCTTTCTTGAGTGACTGCTTTCATTCACTTCTAACATTCATGGATCTGGCTAAATTAAGTATCCTCTTTGTGCATCTCCAAGGAAATCAATCAATAAGAACATTTTCCAAAATAAAACATATTCTTCAAAATACTCTGTTCAAGTTGACTGTTAGCCAAATTTAGGTCACGATGGAAATAACTTTAACTTTAGAATTTTTCTACTATTTTATAGGGTGAAAATGCACCAATATATCAGATTTATCTGACATCCTTAAGAAATAAGTCACTACCATCTAAAGCAGGTAATATCAATTTCTTTTCTCCTCTGACTTTGCATATAATAGATGACAGTGTGCTGTATTTGTTGAGTGCAATGATGAAATGTCAGTGGCTTTAAAGATGCTTTTCATTTAATATATGACAGAGGATTTTATCCAGTGACATCTGGATGAGTAGTGTGTCAGTTAACAGGAAAAGTAAGTTAAATCAGAGAATCATGATCAGATTCAGATCAGATCAGAACAAATTGAGGGGAAATTAAGAAAATCTCATTTACAATACCAACAAAAAACATAAAGTACTTAGCAAAAAAACTTTAAAAACTTTTGTAGGGTAATAGTGTTGCTTGTTGGTTTCTTTGTTTTTCACTCTGATAAGGCCCATCCCATGCAAGATCCCTGACACTTATTCTGAATTTACACAGTTTTCATCGTCTTTGAGTTCTCTCCATTTGAGCTTCTCTCCCACCACTGTACTCCCCCTCATCAGTGAAGTTAATAGTGATGATTTGTTCTCCCTTTTTTCATGATTCAACAAAGAGCAAAATAAATACTTGGCATAGCTGGCATAGCTAAGATGAGCATTTTGAAGAAAACATAAAAATTTACTACAAGATTAGTAAACAAAGAAATTAAAAATTTATCAATAATTTTGGCTTACTATGTATAGAGAGTTTTAACACTACTGTGGTTAACTCTTTTGTTTTTAGTGTTTGCAAGCTCCTAAATGTACAAACATCTTCTTGAATATAAATATATCTACACAAATGGTTTTTCAAATATTCCCGTTGCAAGTATAAAGTAGTCATTTTTTTTCGGTTGAATTTCTTTTCCTTCCTTCTTTCCTTCCTTCCTTCCAGACATTCATCATTACCTCTTGTTAACATCTGATGTCTCTCCTTTGGATGGATTGCTGTACAAAAATATTTTCTCACACTTAAGCACTATTTTTACTAACCTTCCCAGGAAAGTAAGACATCCTTGTTACCTTGGAGATGAATGCCAGCAATATGATTAAAACAATAACCATTGAACATTCTAGATGGGTCAACCTTCAGTTAGTTCTAAAGGAGGGGTGCACTGTTTTGGGCTCCCATTTTAATCTGGAATTAGCAGAGGAAAAAATTAATGCACATGGCCATCAATTATGCATGGTACACAGAAGATCCAATTTGGAGACAAGATACCTGAGAAAAGATTGCCCTTTTTTTCCAGCTATATTTTCTAGATCTGAGTTCACATATAGAGTAGCTTTTTTTGTTTTTTTTCTTTCAGTACATGACAGGCAAAGTGTCTGGAGGAAAACCACTGAGTATACGGGGAAACTAATAAGCACAAGTACGATCAAAAGCTGTGGCACTCGTGTCTGCAGACTCTTCCGAGGGCAGAGCTGGCATTGTTTCTCATCACCTCCAGATCATTAATTTATGATCCAAGAGGAACAGTAAAAATATGACTTTCAGCAAAAGTAGGCAGAGGGAAGAAATTGAACAGAAATTATTTATGTTAGAATAATTCTAACATATTTTATAACTATTGGAAATGGTGCAGTTAAAGAGTAACAAGAAAAAGAATAGTACAGTTTTATCTATTAACCGTCACAATTTTTCTATACTGGGAGCTGTTGACTGTAGGGTATCCAGCCCATTGCCAGAGAGGTATGTTCTAAATCAGAAGAGGAGCTGCAGTCAGGGTCTGCCAGGGGCTAGGAACTCTATTGTTGCGTCGAATTCTCACGAACACCCTGTGGCGTACTGCTTTTCCTCAGTCTGCAAGTGAACAAACTGAAGTTCAGATGGAGTCAGAAAGGAAAAATTAGTTGTGCATTTATTCATTCAGCATATAATTTTGAGTGCTCACAGAGTGCCATGCATCAGTCTAGGTTCTGGGATAAAATTGTGAACAAAATACTCAAGCACACTTTTGAAGGCATATATGTGGTGGGGGTGACATACAATAAATTAAGTAAAATTTAGTATTTAGGTCACGTTAAAAGCTATGAAAAAGTAAATGCACAAGAAAATCGAGTCAGGAAGTGCCACGGTGGTTAGTGTGGACATCATTTGTAAGATGGCTTTTGAGTTAGGGATGAAGGAGATGTGAGAGAAAGTGTCATAGGAGATAAGGTTGAAAGCTCTGGAGTCAGTTTATGCAGTATCCTTTAGGCCATTAGGCCATTATAATGGTTTTATTCCCCAATTAAAATTAATTATTTGATTATTGAGGAGAATGAAAATCATAATTTTTCAATAGAAGCTATTTATTCTGGCCAGCAAACAAAAAAAATTGATAGGTAGGTAGATAGATAGACAGACAGACAGACAGATAGACAGAGACAGTGACATGAGAAAGTACATGACAACCTTAACATCTTAGCTGTTAGCAGAAAATAACAGCAGAAAATTCTACCCATTTTCAAAAGCTTTAAATCAAAGAAATAGCAAACTCATAACGTGGAAAAATTGTGACTCAGTCTAACATGGCAAATTTATAGAAAAATTGCTTCTGATAGGAATGCAGAAGATTGTGTGTAGAAATGCATGGTCAACTTCTTTTAGTTCCATTTTGTGTTCAACTTAACGTACATTGGATAAAAAAATGTGTACAAAATAAGGACATGGGTACCACTGCTGTTGACTCACAGGACAATGCAATGTCCCCCCTCTCCCGAGTAAGGAAGGCCAATATAATCTTTAGGCTACATTAATGAAGAAAGAAGGTGCAGAATGTAGGAGACAGCTTTCACTCAGCTCTGCATTGATCACTGGAGTACTGCATTTTAAAATGAGAATTCACACCTTGATTCCAAATCATCAAGGTGGAGTTCATATAGAGCATCTAACATAACTGGGGAAATAACTACTCTGTAAAGTGAGGACTAACTAATGGAACTGGAGAAGAGTAAGGAAATAGAACAAGTGACATATTTAAGTATCTACAAGGCTGTTCTGAAAGAGAAATACACCTTATTTTGATTGGCCCTACAAGAATTTGGACTCATTGGATTTAAGTAACAGTGAAACAGCTTTTTGCCTTAGTATAAGAAAGAGCTTCATAATCATTGGAGTTCTCAGACAATGAAGTAGGCACCCAAAGTATCGATTACCCAATAACTGAAGATGTTGAATTTGGATAAGCATTTGGAAGAGGTACTGTTAAGCAGGGTTTCTCAGACTAATGTACACATTCATCACCTGGGGATCTTGTTTCAATGACGATTCTGGCAAAGTATGTGAGAGTAGGGGTATGATTTTACATTCCTAACAAGCTTCTAGATGATGCTCATGCTTCCGGTCCATTCCTCCCACTTCGAGCAGCAAACTTACAGAGCAATTAAATGCACTTCTTTATAACTTGCAATAGGTGATCTAAATTTTCTTCCAGTCCTGAGACTTTATTAGACACAGCTGAGCTGCTGTTTGCTTAGGAATTATCTCTTTCACCCCAACAAAAGAGGGAAATTTTTTGACAAGTCAGCCGGGGAAAGTGAATTGCCTTGTTTAAAGAGGAGGAAATCCCAAACGCAGCATGTGTTAACACACATGCTACACAATTTCTCTTTCCTATAGGGAGGTTTATGACCAAAAAAAAGATAAGGTTAATATAGGCCTTTTTCCTGCAGCCTTTTAGGGGTATGCTTTCATTTTGCGTTAGTCTCCATTGTCTTCCTTAATATCATTGGAAATAAAACCTTCTACTGAGATATTTGCATTAGAGACATGCTGAATTGCTATATGGATTTCAGCAAATTGCATGTGGCAGCCGAAATGCTCAAATATTTTTAACATTCAAGGTCTTCAGTCGGGACTTTTTTTCCTTTTATGGCCCAGCTATAATAGAGACCAGTGAAAGCTTTGGCCACGTGGCTACACATGGCAGCTGACTTGGACAAATCTTCTGCAGAAGACTGTCTGAACATAATATCTCCCTTTAAACATGAAAGCTTCTGAACATTATTTAGTTTGACCATAATTAAATCTTTCAGTTCCCTCAAGGAGGTGTGTGTTTTTCTTCTACATGAGTGATTTTGGTTGTTTATTTTACCTTCACATAAGGAACATGAAGGACTAAAAGAGTAAACACTTTAAAATAGCTTTCAAAACTTGTCATAGAATAGACATAACAACCAATTATTCCTCCTTTCTCCATTCTAAGCCTTCCGATAACAGTGGGGAAAAAGTTGTTATTTCTATGGTGCAATTTTCAACTATGAACGCTAGTATGTAAGCCAAGAACTCCAGTTACCTTCAAAGAAAAAATCTGTACCATCATTTCTAGAAAGCTAAGAGAAGAAATTTTTTTAAAAATCCAAGAAAAGTTTTAATTCTGACAGAGGTTTCCAGAATATCTACTAATTAGTAATAAAAAGATAAAGTACATTAATTGGTTTCCACTCAAGTACACACAAATCATGATAAATTGGAGCAAGGAACTAAGATTCAGGCTTTATTGTTAGGCTAATGGAAACCGTTCTGTTGTCTTCAGAATGATAAAAAGGATATTTGACTTGGGAGAATTTAGGTGACAGCTAAACTTGATTCACTCTGTTGGTGGAAAATGAAACCATATTTCCTCTGGGTTCAGATGTCAATCAATGAAAACACAATCCTGGTAAATAAACAGGGTTGAGTTATGTCATCTATCTTTTTGCCTGCTTCAGAAGGAGACTGTCACAAAACCATTGCAGAAAATCAATTGAGGAGCAGGCCTGTGAATCAGAAGCACACAGCGGTCTCAAAAACAGATTCTGAATCAAAAGAAATTTAAGCGTTTAAGGCTGGGAAAATATTTCTCACAGAAACAAGTGGGAAAAAAGTAGATATTTTGAAAAATGAATAAGACTATCTTGCCCCTATAAATTATATATATAAATTTACATATTAAAATATTATGTATTTGTATATTATATGTTATGTATAATATATAATCTACATATTTATACACATATATATGTATACACACCCATATGTGTATATATACACATATACCTACATATAAGCACACATGAGTGATGTGTTTCTATGCATATGTATACATGTGCACATGTGTGTATACGCTTATACATGTATGTATATATATATCACTATGTGTGCATAAGTACACATATTTACATACATATGGGTGTATGTGGCTGTATATGATGATAGCAGGAGTTTTAATTTGAAAATTTTAACCAAAAAATTCCAAAAGCAGAATGTGTAGATCAAGCAAATGTCAGTACTAGATGCCACCAGAATTATTCAGAGGCAGCACAACCCTTCTTTTAAACTATTTGTGCTGGGATCAAAGATAACAATGGCACACTTAAACATCAGTTCTATTCTACAGAGTCTTCACTTTATGAAAAAATATTTCTATATATACTATCTAGAAAATGTTTTCATTTCAGCACGAACTTGTAATTAATTCCCTTGACTGAAGATAGCATCCATTGTACAACGTGCCTAATCTCTACATCTGTTGCTTAAGACCAGCTAAAGAAGAAAGACTATTATTAAAAGAGTGACACCCAGGAGGCAGAATGGCTTGCTTGGAACTATCCCTAACACTCAATGCTAACAGCAAACCCTTCTCTGACCCAACCCCTGGGGACAGCTACATGTCACTTGATTCAGCATTGGGACCAGAAACAAGGTGAAGAGCTTCTGAAACATGAATTTTAGAACTTCCCACAGGACAAAACATAGAGCTGATTCCAATTTCATGTGACTTTTTCCTGCTAGTTTTTATTCTCTTAAAAATTACAGAGTTGTCACAAAAGAGTCTAATGCGGTCAGAGTACATGGTTTGTTGACTGAATAGGCCTTTGCGATTTTTATGCTGTCAGAACCATTTATTTTTCCTTTATGAGGTTTGTATTTCTTTTCAGAATATCCTCTTTGCCTCAAGACTATACTGTTATATTCATTATTTTCTAACAATATTTTAACTTTGGATATTTGATTAATGCATTGTTTGCATTTTTTATATATATAAGATAACTTAATCCTAAATACTTTTAATGTAATTATCATTTTATTGCATTTAATTCTCATTCATTATTCTCAGGGACAGAGTTTAGGCCCCTTTTCCTGTCGTCTCTCATTTTTAATTCTTATGATGTTTTAGACATTTGGATTTAGTGTTTAGATTACCTTCATGTTGTTAAAAGATGTATATTTTAGAATCTCTAGCTTTGGGTGGTGTTGTTTTATTTGCTTGTTTTTTGCTATCCAGCATCCGTTTCATCTCTCTCTGGCAAGAACATCTTCAGCACATTGTGTTTCTTCTACGTATCCTCCTTCACCTCCCTAAGCCACTATTGCATTCAGTTGAATCGCCTGTCTCAATGTCACCAGCTATTCCTTCGCTTAGAAAAAGATGGGTCATAGTTCACACAATCAGAATCTTCAACCTACAAATGTGAACTTTCAGGGGTGAAATTAGATTGAAAACTAAGGAATCAGATCCACTCCACTCATTGCACCTTGAAGATGCTGTCATTATTATGTCTGTCTATATTTGTGAACCTGTTCTGATGCTGTATCTTTCTGATGGCAGGATCTTCAGGTTTTCGTTTTTTGATTGCTGTGCTAGCTTCATTTCATTTCTTTTCAAGAATTACTCTCAGCACTCCTTTTATCCCAGATAAATTAGAGACCTTTTTTTTTTTTGGCTTGCAACCAAATAATTCTCATAGGCATGTAAGGTATGTAAGCTTTTTGTGGATTGGTGATCATGTCCTTGGTTCTGTTTTGGCTGTGATTTTTTTCATAATAAGTATGACTGAGATTCCTATTCATCCCCTAACAAGAATTTACACTTTCTTTTTCAGTAATAGAAACCTGGATGTTTAACTAGTCCTATGGCCTCACATGTAGTCATATGACTAAGTTCTAGTCAACAGACTGAAAGTATCACTAAGATGTGCAACCATAGAGGAATGTCCCTAAAGAAAAGATATTACGGGCAAGATTGCATCTCCCCTAAATTCACATGTTGGTCTTTACCCCTAGTATCTCAGAATGTAACCATATTTGAAAGTAAGGTTATTAGAGAGGTGATTAAGATAAAATGAGGTCTGTAGGGTGGGCCTTAACTCAATATGACCAGTGTCCTTCTAAGAAGAGGAGATTAGAATGCATACGTGCATGGAGCAAAAGCCATCTGTGGAAAAAGGAAGAAGACGGCCAGCTACAAGCCAAGGAGAGAGACCTCAGAATAAAATCATCATGCCAACACCTTGATCTTGGACTCCTAGCCTCCACAACTGTGAGAAAATACATTTCTGTTGTTTAAGCCACCGAGTCTGTGGTACTTTTTTCTGATAGCCCCAGCACATTAACATAGAAGGATGTGTCCTTCTTCGTGACTTTTTCATTCCTATTTACCGGAACTTGAAAGAGATGGCTAGAGCTGGGACAGCCCTCTTGAACCCAAAGGTGGTAGCTGCATAAACAGGATGTATGAGGAAGAAGAGTGATGGCAAATTCACCGTGACAGACCTACGTTTTTCTGTAACCTTTTTTCGTAATAGTGAAATAAAATTACACATGGTTGGAAGTACTGTTATTTTATATTTCTACCTACTGTTTGTGATCGCCTTAACCTAATGTTAAATTAAAACAAATGTAAATAAAAATGTAAGTATTCATTTCTTCATCTCTAATAGGGAGATAACATCAATGATGAAGAACAATTGTTAACTTTCTCTATAATATGCCTTGCCCAGAACAGGGGCACAAACACCACTCATTATCTTATTACTTAATTAGTAAATCTTAATATTCTCTCCAAATTCAGCACTCTTCCACTCCACAAAGTTTTTATCCTGTTAAATGTTTCCAAACTACCTTATTGTTTCCAGGGACTATGGGGCAGTTACAGTGATAATGAAGACAGTAGGAAAGAAGTGTTGAGCTAAGGCAATCTCAAGTCAGGTAACTGCTGACAGTGTCTCACATGATTAATTTATGATGAGAATGGACCATCCCAAGTGCTGATCTGAGAGAGTATTTTCCTGCACCCAGTTGTACTCAACTGTGGATGGAAGGACTCAGGCTCTCATCCGGAGCCTCCTCAGAAACATGACCAATGGAGAGCAAATGGATGTTAAAGCACAGAATCTTGTACATATTTCAACCAAACCGGAAGCTCAAATGAACAATCTACTATTTAGGGAGAGAGTATTTATTTACCCAAATTTGGTAATCAAAAATAAGCAGTCCTGAGCTCATCAGTTTACATGCTGATTTATCGGCAACATGGATTCAACTGATTTCTTCCTCATTTTATTGTTACGAATATACCCTCACAAGTGAACGCATTTGGCTATTGAGAAGGCAATAGATGGGAGGCAGTGTCAACAGGGTGCAGAATGGGAACTCGGATTCTGAGTTAGTCCCAGTTTTCTGATTTGTGGCAATTCAAATCCATGCTCCGGGCTCCATTTTCTTAACTCTAACGTAATCTCTAAAGCCCCTACCAGCGCTGGAAACTGATTCTAGTATCCATAAGAGGGAGGAGTCCTGCAAAAGCATCTGAGGAGATGAAAATCACCTTATTGCTTGCAGAGTTGCTGGAAGAGGAACTTGTTAAAAATACATAGTTCTCAGCTGACTTGTCCTCTTGTTTTTCTCTTATCTCACAGACTTTCTCATCTCCAGAGAGAAGAGGGTTAAGATGGAGGTATTGGGAAAGCCACACGGAAAGTTTAGGATTTATAGATACACATGAAGAAATACAAATACAGCAAACAAACAAAACCTTCCACTGCGTGATTCAGCCTAACCTAGAACTATTTACAGACATGCTCCATATCTACATGCTAGCTTATGGGCCAACTATGTGAGAGGAATGGTAAAAATTATTGCATATCATTGATTTTAGAAGTGTCACAGATTTCTAGACTCTAGAAAATTAAAAGCAGTAATTATCAAATTACGTGAGATACAATGCAGATATTATTTTACAAACAGTGTAAATCGCTAACCACATTGTTGTGGGTGATTATTCTCTTTCCTGCTCTCTTGTGCCTGAGATGCAACTTCCCAAGTTATGTCCTGGTTTGAGGTAGTCTTCTTTTGACACTCACTGTTACATATTCTTTGAAATAAAATGCTCCCTCTGTCTCTCTTTCTTTCTCTTTGGGATTGCTGCTGATCCTTCTGTATTTCCATTTACTACGCTTCACCTGGCCAAAACCAAAGATTCAAGCATCATATTAATTTGTGATACGAAAACTAAGGAACATGGTTCGCCAAATGAACAAATCGGAAAATCGCCCTTTTTATCCTCCTATTTTCAAAGACTTTTGTTTCGGTGTAATTGAGACTCATGATCCAGGAGGGGATTTATGGTCTTATCTTTGCTGTGAGAATCCTGGCAGCCAGCACAAGGAATTTTTACGGGTAGCTTTAGTTCAACTTGAGAAATGCCATCATTTCTCTGCAAAATAATGATCTTGAAACACCATGCAGAGACAGATTTTTCATAAGATTATTCTCTCAAAATGAGGGAAAATACCCTCATAGTGGGAATATCGGCTTATATGACTGATATTAATAACCTTATTTAGCACATATTAAATGTTTAACATATGCTTTATGTGTTATGTGTATTACCTCAACTAATTATCACAACCACCCTTTCAAGAGGTCCCATTATCATCCTCATTTTACATGCAAGAGAAAAGAGGAACAAAGATAAGTTGTCCGAGGTTTCACAGCTCATAAGAGGAGGAACCAGGATTTGGACCAAAGCCAACTGGTTCTATAATTTGCTTTTTTAATGACTACATTACACTGACTCACTAATGTTGAATATTTAATCCTGATTTTCTTTGTACATATAATAGCATTTCTGACCTATCTCCATGAAGCTGTCATACACAGGCAATCTTGAGAAGCTGGCAATGCTGAACTATCCAGTAGAGTGGAAATAAACTGAGAAATGATTTTCTGATTACTGCCTTTGTTACATTGTTATTTGGTGGAATTCAAACATGGAGGCCACACTAGTTAGGGCTTTTGTGTGGATGTGTGTGGTGAGGAAGATTGTCACTGAGCTACTATCTGTGCCTATCTTCCTCTGTGAGATGCCACCACAGCATGGCTTGATGAGCAGTATGTAGGTCCACGCCCAGGATCCAAATCCACGAACCCCAGGCTGCCAGAGCAGAGCACGTGAACTTAACCACTATGCCACTGGGCTGGCCCCTAGTTATGGCATTTTTAATAGAAACCAGCCCAAGTTAGCTTAAGCATAGCGAGTGAGTTCTTTGTGGAAAAAAATATCTTTTTACATGGAATCCAGGAAAGAAATTAACCTCAGAAAGAATTTGGAGATAGTGACTAAAGAATAATAGGGAACATTTCCTTTTCTCTATACTCCACATCTCATAGTAAATCAGTTGATTTATTTTTCTAATGCCAGGACAGATTAATTTACTTTGCTTCTCTCATCCACAAGGCATATCATGATGTCTCACTATTCTGAGTTTGCAATTCCCCTTGAGAATGACACAACTTTCTCTTGCTCCTAATTCCAACCTCCCAGAAGATAGAACATCATTGGCTCTAATTAAGTGTACATACTTGGTCCAATAAGCTGTAGTCAGAGGAGACTTCATGAAGTAAAAATAAGCCTATAGGAGATGATTCCTATAAATCAGGAATTTATAAAATATTTGCAGACTAGTGGGTATTATCAGATTAGTAGGCACCATTACAGCCACATACTTCTTCAACACTGAAACAATTTCATAGCAAGTGACAGAGAGTTATGTCATATCAATGTTATTAAAGAAAAGTCTAGTTTGTAGTTTTTAACATCATATTCTAACTATCCCTCCTCAAATCTCATCAACTAAGATGAATTATTCATTAAAACTCTAAGATAGATATTGTTTTCGATATATCATTGGTAATCTAAGAAGTGCATATTCAAACTGGAAAGATTTTATCAATATCAACTTAGTTAAGATGGACATTCCATTTCCCAGAATCACTACCCTGTATGTTCTCAGGTTAGAGCTGGCCAAAAGAGAAGCTCCTGTGAGATCTGGAAGAGGTAAATTATGCCGTGGTCATTAATCTCAGGTTTTCACTGTCAGATATGGTGATAGACAGTTGCAGAGGACCCAGAAAGGCTTAGCTTATCCTTTTCTGTCCTCTGCTCATGTCCTCCTCACCTTCCCAATTGTTTGCTTTGCTGATGAATTGAGGCCCTCATTGCCCCACCAGATACTTGCCTGCAGACCCACAGGGGTGAGAGCTAACCAGTCGACAGCTTCCCACAGACAAATCTGCCCTTCATGGTCTCATTTCAGCAAATAAATGTGGTTGGTTCTTCAGACTTCCTGGAAAGCTCCAACGTGTCCATCCAAGCCAGTACTTCAGGAAGTTGGGTTCATTACTCTTTTTCTGAATCTCCAACTACCCCTTCCACAGCTTTTTAAATAATTTGTAAGGTCTAATACCTATACATAAATCCCTTACTGCATGGCACTCACAGTGATGCTGTGACCCTGCTTGCCTGACTGGAGCTTGACTAAAATAGTTATTAGCACCAGAAGGGATTCCCTGGGGAATACAATCTTACTTCTAGGAATCTGAACTTAGGAATCTGAATTGACTCCTTGCTTTGACAAGATCGAAAGGCTAATGGATCTAAGGATGCTAGATCAGGGGGAAGAGAATATTGGATCAAGCTGCTCTGGTTGGTGTTAGTGCATGAATCAGAGACTCTGACTTCAGTGTGTTTGCTCAAGCAGCTGGGAGCCAACTTGGTTGGTTGCCTGAAATGTGGACTCAAGCATAACTTATGCCCAATGAAGCTGAGACACCAGAACTTCCTTGTTATTCTATAAAGTTGTGCCTTCCAATGTGTGAGCACTGGACACATTTGGTTATTAAAATCAATATTGTACCACAATATTACAGGAGATTAGTATGTTAAATAATAAATACAAGTGAATAAATATCATGAAAATTGAACAGATATTATAATAATTATGGCAGCAACAAAATTAAGGCATGCAAACAAATTGAACTTAAACTAGCACTTCATAGAGCTCTATCACAAAGAGTAAACTAAAGGGTTGACTTTTTTAAAGAAATATGTTCAGTAACGTTGTTCTCAATATAACCATACATAAATTGCAGATAGTAATAAAATTTATTACTATTTAATTTTATATTAGGAAGAAATATTATTTACTGTTAATATTAAAATAAATTTTAAAAGAAAAAACAAAAAAATTAGGATTAATTAGAATTAGATAAAATTAAAATTCAGTTTCGTGGTTCTTCTAGCTATATTATAAGTGTTCAATAGCCAAATGTAGCTAGTGGCTACCATATTAGATAATACAGACATAGACTATCCCCATGATTGCAGGAAGTTCTATTGCACAGTCCTGCTATGAAGGAAAGTACCCAAAGGCATATTGAGACTGGAAAGCTGGAGTGGATATGTCATCTGACATCTGCTTACCCAACCCCTGACTTTGCCTCTTGGAGGATGATAATTCCTTAACCAAGCCTTTGATGCAAACATTGGTAAGTGGAACACCAGTATCCATAGTGAGTTCTGCAATAGCTAGTTTCTACAGGCCGGGAGTGACGCTGGGAACTGTTTGATCAAATGAATTACCAAATTCAACGGAGATGAAAAACACTAGAGTTTTAGGAGAAAAGTGGCTTACTCTTAACTGCCAGAGACAGTTGTGTGACGGTTACTGTAATGGGCAGCAGGAACCTAAGAGATCTTTGATTTTCTTTATCTTGGTATCTCTGGGACTGAAGTAGATGGTCAGCCTATTAAATTTTTACTTGCAAGTCCAAAGTCTGGTGCATGGATGTCCTGTTTCGAATGATTAGGGGAGGGACTTCTGGCTCTTCTACAATTTCCCAGGCCTGGGCCAGTTTACAGAGTTGTAACACTTAGAAAGAAAAGGAGTCTGAGTACCCTTAAAGAAGAAGTGTTGCCCTGCCAGAAAGCTGTTCCATAAATTTTCCTTCTAGTGTTCCCCCAATGAGCCGTCATCATATCTCAGGGTGGTTGCACACCGGGAAAGGACACATAACCCGTTTTCAGAGACTACTGGGCATTGGCTTTGAACTAACACTAATTCCTGAAATCAAAAAGTGACACTGTGCTCCACCGGTCAGTACAGGATGTGATGCGAGTCATGTGACTCATGGAGTTGCCTCAGGCCCATTTCACAGTGGAGGCAGTGGGACCCCAAACCCATGCTATAGTTACTTTCTCAGTTCGGACATGGATAGTTGGAATGGATATACACAGCAATTAGCAGAAACCCCACTTTGGTTACCTGACCTGTGGAGTAAGAGTTATTATGGCAGAAGAGGACATGTGGAAGCCCCTAGATTTATCTTTAATTACCAAAATAGCAAACCAAAAGCAGTGCTGCCTTTCTAGAGAAAGGGACTGAAAGATTAGTTTCACCACCACAAACTTGAATTATGCAGGGGTGGTGATTCCAATTACGTTCCAATTCCGCTTGCTTATTTTCCTGTGCCAAAGACGAATGGGTCTCGGGGAAAGACCGTGGATTACTATAAACTTAATCAGGTGGTAACTTCAATTTCAACTGCTGCTCCAGATGTAATGTTTTTGCTGGAGCAGATCAACGCATCCTGGCACCAGATATGCAGGTATTGATCTGATGAATGTGTTTTTCTCTCTGCTTGTTAGTAAGGACACCAGAAATAGCTTATATCCAGCTAGCAGATCCAATAACACAGCTTCGTTCTCTTACCCTAGTACTGTATTAATTATGTCATAATCTAGCCATGCAGATATTGGTCCCTTCTCTATTCCACACATCATGTCTATTCATTATATTGATGATGTCATGCAGATTGCAGTTGATGAGCCAGGAGTAGTAACAAGCCTAGATACCTTGATAAGATATACATGTACTTAAGACTAGGAAATAAATTCAATGGCTTTCCACATCAAGAAAGTTTATGTATATAATACACATATATTTATTATATTATAAACATATCTCTTCTTCTAAGGTGAAGGGTAGCACAATGCTTACTGAGCCTTTTTGAATTTTGGAGGACTATATACCCTTTTTGGGCACGCCATTCCAGCCCATTTACCAAGTAACCCAAAAGTTGGGTACTTCTGAGTGGAACTCAAAGCAAGAAAAATCTTCCTGATGGGTCTTGGCTGCTGCGTAAGCTGTTCTGTTACCTGGGCCATACAGACTCTGGAGATAATCATTTTTCAAGTCTATGTGTTAAATAGGATGCTCTATGGAGCCTTTGATGGGCTCATGTGATGCAATCACAGGACAGGGCTTTAGGACTTGGGAGCAATGCTATTCCACTCTTCATAGGTAACTATTATATGGAAATAAAATTTCTGGCTTATAAGGCCTTAGGAAAGATGAAAAGCTTTCCATGCTCCATCAAATTATTATGTGGCCTGACCTGCCTAACCAGATGATGTCTGATCTAGTAAGATGTAGTGTTGGGCATGCCCAGCAATGATCCACCTAGTGGAAGTGGTATATATGATATCATGGTCAAGCAGGCCAAAATGCATTAGCACCTGGCTCCATTTCTGTGGCTGCCGTTCCTGCTATATTATATCGTCTTTTGTAATTCTTTCTATGGTACCTGTATGTCTTCCCTGTTTTCAGCTGTTGCCATTGCTAATCTAACCCAGGTTGTCAATCACATCTGAATGATAACTGCAGAGCACTATACAAAGCTTGCGAGAGAATTACAAGGGAAGGCACAGAGCTTGCTTTTATAAAGACCTATATAATTAAGCAGATAAAGAATATTCAAATGCATGCGTATTCCTTTACATAGAACTGATGTTTCAAAATAGGCAAAATATCCTTATTGTTCTACTTTTGATAAAACATATAAAAAAACAGCAGCCCTCCCTTCTTATAGTGTCTATCTTCTCCTGTCTCCAAAATTTTCTAAGTTAAGGCTAGAATAGTGTGGATCAAGTCTGATACTGTAGAAACAAATGCACACACACCCCCTCTAACACATAGAGTAAATGTCCAAAACATAATAGAGGTTGAAATACAAAATATGACAGATTATAACACGTAACATATAATCTAGCTCTCAAAACAAAAGCTATTAGTCTGTCCATTCTGTGAAATTATAATGGCTAACATTTGTATTCAAGATGGAAAATCCATAAATAAAGATAAGCAGTGTGCACCATCTTGTGGATGAAATTGCCATTAATCCAGCAGATTGTACCTCTGCCCTCCACGTTCTCTCTCACCGAATGTAAACTCGCAGACCCCAGTTTTTCAGAGTCCTCCTCTCAAGTTATAGATGCAGCCAACATAACATAGCTGTCCAGGATAGAGGAAATGGCTCTGGCACTTCCTGCAGAGCAATCATGGCTGGGTTACTAAGATACTGAGTGCAGTCCAGGCATCAAGAACTTTAGATCCATGCTATAAATTGAAGCAACGCAGCTGTGGATTTGATTACAATTTGGGGTCAAAGATGCTGAGATCAGAGTCTAGAGTAATGCTATGGTATCATAAACATATGAGGTCAAGAAAACGGGGAGGTAAAATTTGGAAGTCACTGAAATCCCCCAAATGAATGAATTGTTATTAAGATGAGCACTGGAAGCTCAAATTAAATGGAGTAACTTAACGACTCCAACAGTATTGCTTCGGGTGTTATAAGGGGAATGCCTAGGATTATTACCTAAATTTTTGTATGTATTTAATACTTTTGCCTCACAAAATTAGCCCATTTCATGCAAGCATCAGTTCTTCAATTAAGACACTATTCTTATTATTCCAATTCTACCAGCAAATAACTTAAGGCAGAGAGAGTCCACCCAACTTGCACAGATTGCAAACCTAATAACGTCTTGAAAGCTGGATTCGAATGCAAAAATGCCAGCTCCATAGTGTGTCCACTTAACCACTTTTCTATTTCATGTTTCACTATATTTTAGTGGTATAAAACCAGTAATGCTTTTCCCTTTTCTGTTAAACATTACAAGGCTGACAAAAGGTTCCTAGAGGATGGAAAACAGACAACTTAAGGGGAAAAGAGGGAGGTGGATGGTATGGAAGGGCTCCCCAAAATCAGACACAGCTGTGAGTTTAAAGAATATATGATTACACCTGTTTCTTAATAGAGAAATATATGATACAATATAGTCTTGGTGTCCCTACAGATCTGAGTTGAAGTCATATATATATTGAAATAATTTGGTATCTTAGACACTTAACAATGCTTCTTAAAAAATTATTTTCATTGTGATGAAATACACATAAGATAAATCTAACAGTTCTTCAAAATCATTTTGCTCATTTGCAAGATGAGAAAACCATCGACCTTGCTTAATTAAAACATAGATTAAATGTACAGTAAATTCAATCATTTCAATAAATGATAACTCTTCCTCTTCTATTTTTTAAGAATGTTTTGATTGAAATACTATATAAATAAACCTAATAAGGCCTCCCAACATGAGCTCATATTTTTATTAACATTCAAAGAAGATGCTAATACAGACATCAAAAGGAAAATATACAAAGCTATCACAAACCTTTCTGTTTTTTTTTTTTAAATAATGCTGCAGTGAACATAGGGGTGCATATATCTTTTTATTTATTTATTTTAATTAATTAATTTATCTTTTGAAGAACATTAGCTCTGAGCTAACCTCTGCTGCCAATCCTCCTCTTTTGCTGAGGAAGACTGGCTCTGAGCTAACATCCCTGCCCATCTTCTTCCCCTTTATATGTGGGACACCTTCCACAGCATGGCTTAACAAGCAGTGCACAGGTCCACACCTGGGATCTGAACCGGCAAACCCCAGGCTGTTGAAGCAGAATGTGTGAACTTAATCACTGAGGCACCAGACCAGCCCCCACAAATCTTTCTAAATTCCTCTGTTTTAAAGTACAGAGACTGGTGAATGAGGAAATTTTTACTTGAACATCAGTTTGGACTGCAAAGAACTAGAGGTATAATCACTTTGATGCAGGCAGGCTTAGGAAGATCATTGATTCAAATTCTCTTTATACAAATGAGGACACTGAGGCCCAGAGAGCTGAAGGTCTGGCTCAGGTCGCCCAGACAGTTAGCGACAGAGACAGGGCTGGAACAGTAATCTCTGGGATGCATGTGATGTGACTTTCTTTTCTTAAATACTCAGAGTACACACCAGAGGATAACCCCTTTGAAATAAAAGCTGTAGTAAAATAAGTTAAAGCTAACAAATAAATACACTAAGCACATAAAACAGGGACAAAACAAAACTCAAACTGCTGCACAACGTGGAGGTATTTTCAGAGGGAAATTAACTACGTAATCTCCATGGAAACTCACTGGCTCCATGGTGCCACATAATTAAGGTTATTTTTGTTTGTGAATGTCCTCTATGTGACTAATGGTCTTTATTCAGTTACATAGTAATTACAATAACAATAATAATAACAATGAAGTTATTCCAAGAAAATTAACCAAATATGCAGAGAAGCAAAGACAATCTGTCTTCACACATTTACTTACAGGAGAGAGAGAGACAGAGAGAGAATTGTGAATTTTCCTGAACTATTCACAATTCCAAAAATATACCGTTTGTTTCTCACCTGAATCCTTGGCACTATTGTTTCCGTTGCTACTTGCCCTTGTTGGAATCAGTGGCCAGCAATGCAGTGTTCCCACCTGATCTACCGCACATACTTGAAACTTACTTCCTCTCTGTGGCTTCCCTCACTCCTACCTCCCAAATAACACCTGAAATTTAGGAAGCTTGTCAATTAATCTTGTCTCCCCACAACTGCTAGCTAGAACAGCGTCTAGAACCTAGTAGACACAAAAATCTTTTCTAACTGAAGAGTATTTTATATAAGCTGAGCTACATGTTATCAATAAAATAATTTATTTTTATGGTAAAATTGGATATGGTGTTGGCTTCATTATAGTCAATTTGTAATTTAACTGCTCAAAAATATTGCGTAACTCTAAACCAAAACTATCATGAACTATAAACTATTATTAAGGAATTAGACTCAGAATAGACATGTGATTAGACTCAAAATAGAAATACCAAAGAAAGAGCTGAATTAACTTGTTCAAGTGTGCAATTCACTGCAAACACATATAAACATATATACGTCTATATAAATAGGTAAGTGCACGCATGTGTATATATTTATAATTACATTAAAATGACATTTTTTCTGGAAAATGCACATGTATATTTAAGCACAGTGCCTTATTGACCTAGAAAATGTCTGTAACTACACAAATTATCTGAAACAGAGATCAAATCCAGAAGGAAAGAAAAATATCTCCTGCAGAATTGAAATCGACTTTATGAGGGCTACACACCAAAATCCACGCACTTTACTTTCAGAGGAGTTTGCTGAGACTCTTCAGGGAAAACCTTCTTAGCCTGCTTTTGGAAATAATTCGAAGACATTTGGCCACTTATTTTCTCTGCCCATGGAAGATTAGAGAGGAGGTAATTTTACTATTAATGGCAAGAAGCGAAAAGTGACTATGGCAGACAAAATAGAACCTTAACGTGAGAGAAAAAGAGAGAGATGGAGCAGTGAAAGAGACGGAGAGCTGAGGAACAGAAACAAAGAAGGAAGGAGGGGAATAAGGGGTGATGGAAGGAAGGAAGGAGGAAGGAAGAAGGAAAGAAGAAGAAAAGAAACATTTAAGGAATTAACAGAATAAGACCTTAAATGAAAAGCAGTAAAGCAGTCTTGGCCGTGTAGAGAACGGCCAGTAATGCTGGTGTAGGGAGGGAAAGCGTTTCCTTGACCCTCCTAGGTTCAGAATATGGGAGCCTGTGCATCAAACTGATGACAGACAAAGTAACAGGAGAAAAGACATGCAAATTTATTGACTTTTAATTTTACACGTGCAGGGGCATCACAGAAAGAAGTGAATACCCAAGAAGGGGTCAGATTTGAGAGCTTACATAACATCTTGATGAGGGAAAGAAAGGTGGAGAAAGGCCCCTTCTGGGAGAGTAAATGAATTTTAGGGAAGATAAATGAGTGTCTTGTAGAATAAATGGGAGATAGATTAGTTCGCCTCCATGTTTGTCTGGGCGTGGCGTCTACTTCTCTGGTCTCCTGTGATAAGAGTCAGTCTTCCCTGGTGAATGAAATTCCCAGGGAGGGGATTGGTAACAACTGATTTCGTTTTTGGGAGGATCTGGTTTTAGGTAGATAAGGAGAATTCAGGGAAAGTCTCTGCTTGTATATGTTGATTCTCAAATGTCTTCTGCTCAAAATAATCCTTACACCACTGTTGCAAGTTCTGGACCCTTCATTTGGCAGCTGAGTGGTTCCTGTGAACATCTTTATTTGTTGTAGAAGATATTGAAATTCATGATGGGCCAGTGTCAAGTAATCAAGAAAGAGCTTTTATTAACGTATTTTGCTTAGAAAGATGAGGTATATGGTTACAGCTAAAAAGGAATTTTCAAAACCAAAGTGATTAAATGTTTCGATGATTAAATATTTAAAATGAAATTACTATTTAATAGTATTTGGACTCTAATGTAGTGGTCAGCAAATGCACTTGTGAGTATTCACTAACGTGCTATTTATTGCTTATTTGTGCATGAATGAAAGCATTTACTGTAATTGTAGTCCTATTATAAGTTTTCTACACCACATAAAATCACTCAACATCTGCAAGATTGGCAGAAAAGCAGTTCAACATCCACAAATCAGTCAACGTGGCTCACCACATTAACAAAAGGAAGGATAAAAATCACATGATGATCTCAATAGATGTAGAGAAAGCATTTGACAAAATTCAACATCCATTTACAATAAAACTTCTCAACAAAGTGAGTATAGGAGGAAGAAAATCACCGCTCGTACTTTATTTCTTGGCAACTTAAGACATTCTCTGTTGCTTATTTAACAAAAAACTCTCCAAGTGTGTTTGTGTGTGTGTGTGTGCGTGTATCTCCTGCAAAAGGAAAACATTTTGGTCGTAAAATAATGAAATATACCCATTTTCACTCTGATATTTAAATAGCGTGCATGTTCCAGATCCCAGGGCTTAGTTTTCGTTTATATATTTATTTGTTTGTTTTTCATATTTGTTTGTCTTCCATATTTGTTTGTTTTTATAGCCATAAGCAATCCTAGATGAACCAGACATAGCCTGTTAAAAACATTGCATAGATGTGGACCATTCTGGTTGTATATACCACATGTGTCTTTGCCAAGAGGTCTGCCATTACCATTTACAAGAGGAATAGACAAGGTTACTTTTCTTACTTGAACATTTCCCAATAAATGAAGGCAGTCAATTGCAGGCCTGCTAATTCTTTCTCACCTACTGTGCAGAAAACCCTTAGAAAGTACCTATGTTACTGCTTTCCAAAAGAGCATACACTGGAAAAAATGAAGGCCTTTTTTAAACTTTGCTATGGCGTTGAAACTTCTATAATATGCTTTCAGGTGCACTGCCATTGATCATTACAATAACTCTGGACAAAAGGTAGTATTGTCATTTTACAAAAGAGGGCCCTGACACCCTGAGAGGTTACTTTTCCAAAGAAAATAAGTTGTAGAGATGATTCTTAAATCCATTTTCAAATCCAACTCCAAATTCAATATTCTTTTCTCTATATTGCATCACCTCCAGGCTCATTTGTACGTTGTAAATTTAAACACTAGCTGAAGAAATGGAAATGTAACATGTTATATTTCTTTGAAGGCTGATTTAGATGTGTTGGAGAGAAAATAAAAACAAGTGCCTAGTTTCATTTTATTTCAATTGCCATCTCAAGAATCAAGAACCTGAGATTTGTTTGCACACCGAAGGACTCATTCACAATTATTTTTAACTTGTATGAAAACAGTGAGGAATTTAGAGCACATTCTGTAGACTACTGAAAAGGATGAGAAAATATATAAATGGAATCTCATGTGCTAAGGAGTACATTACGATGTTTTTTGCCAGTTGCGTAGTCACAAATTCACTTACAAAATATCTCTAAGTTTTCCATATACCTTCTGAGGTTTCTACCAAGTTATTCTTTCTTTTTAAGAATAGATAATCATTATTTACCAGTCAGTAAAATCCAAATCCACAGAATTACACACTGTTATATAATTATTTTCTCTAAGCAAGCTCTTTTCATCAATATAATCATCAACAATTCTACAAAAGAAAAAAGAATCATGGAGCCATCAACAGTTTCTCTGAAAGATGGATTTTGTGTGGTGTTGGATTTGTAGCAAGAGTCTGAAGGGTTCAAATGATGCTTAAAGGTCCAGGGATGCCCAGTTGTCCCAGGGCCTCCCAGGAACAACTCAAGACCTCACTCAGCCCTGTTGTTCTCAGTCAACGCAGTCCAACAAGTTTCAAACTGAGGAAATCTCTTCAGCATAGATCATCCCATACTTCTTTATAGAAGAAAGCCAAGAATTCTTTCTACCCCATATGTGCATGTATGATAACTCCCTGATAAGAAAACACACACGGACACACACACTCCTTCCTTTTCAATTGTGCTTGTGGGCAGAGTGTGTCTCCTTTCACTATACAAACAATGATCCATCTGCAGGGGCCATTCTAAGAGACACTTCTTTGTTTGGTGTTCTTTGGACTATGCTCAGTGTGTACAGCAGTCAGACATTTCCTTCAGCTTTGTTCTTGCACCTCAAGCTTCTGGCACTGAAAATGGGAAGACGTTATCACTTCCTCAGTTAATTATATTTTACCCCTCGAAAGTATAATTAAAATAGTAAACTAAAATGACCATAATTAATACTACGAATTACTCTATTAAGTAAGAAACCAACAAAACAAAGAAAGAAAAGCAAGAACAAGCTAATTACAGCACCACTATAATCATAAGCTGCCAGTGAATCTTGAGTGTAAGGATGGTCTTGTTTCCTGTTGAGGGGTGTTCCCTGTAACGGGGTTCAGGACACACTATTCTAAAGTATGGCACCTCGGCATATGGAACATTTCAGCTAAAGGAATTTGAAAAATGGCGTGTGCAGGAAGGCCTTTCTGACCTTCCCATGAAGCAGGTCATACAAGCTAGAAAGGACTTTCTGATATTCTCCTGAAGCAAGTCATAGAACCTTCGTGTGAGGGGTGAACTCCTATCCCTGAAGGAAAGGAGCATCCTTAGCTCTGAAGACGAAGGGACACAGAGAGGAATCTGAAGGAACAAGGCTTGCTAAGAAAGTTCGCTCCAGTTCACACGTAGATCATACTCCTTTTCCCAACATGTATTCCCACTCCTCATCACACCTAGCATAAAAATACCCAGGTTTAATGGTATCTTTGGGTCTTCATTTCCTTATGAAGGTTTCCATGTCACACAAAACATATTCTATAAATTTTTATGCTTATCTTTGTCTTGTTACAGGGGTCTTAATCAAGAATTTGAGTAGAGGGAAAAAATATTTTTCCTCCCCTACAGTTTCTGGTGATTATGAAGGAGTAGCTGGGACACCACTCTTGTTCTGGAGCCTGCAGATGTGACCCTGGGAAAATTCGCAGGAGCTGGCTAAGGGTAAGAATTCTTACCAAGTCAGCTGTCCTGGATCTCTGTCTGTAGTGCTCAGTTGAAAGAGGAAGGTAAAAATTTCATGTTGTCTCTCTCTTCCTTTCAAATTCAGATTAGCAAGAGAAAACCATCTGTAGGAATAGTTCTTCGGATTGAGACTACAGTTAAATTTGGTTGGGGGGTTCCCATTGGTTATTGATCCTTTCCCTCCAAAGGGAAGCTATTGTTTTCCTGTTTGTTTTGTTTTGTGTCCTGAAAGCTTGGCTTGGCTTTCCACCTGTCGGGGCATGCAAGTTGTCTGTTCTGTGTGTGTTCAAGCAGCCAACCATCAGGTTTGGGACTTCAAAAATATGGTCAGACAGAAATGTGGGGTGCACCCTATTTGCAGCTAATATCCTCCTGGCCAATGCCAGCTCTCTGGGAGTTGTCTACCTTTCTTCTCGCTATCTTTGGGAGTGGTTTTGGATCTTAGGAGGACTGACTGCATCTTTTGCAGCCCCTTTGGGGAAGTCTCTTGCATCCATGCTCAAAACATAAAAGCCTTATCGGTTTTGGTTTTGAGTCACTCAATAGGTATACCTTAAAAAAAAAGAAAAAAAATAGTTCAATACTACCAGAATTACTGTTTGTCCCAGCTGAAAGCCCATGATAAGATTTTTGAAAGGATATGTACATATATCCTATATACACACACACATATATATTTTCTAAAGAGCTCTGTGGTCTGAAGTTGGCCTAATTGGAAGCTGATACTCAGAGTAGAGGAGCTATTTTCTAAAGGCATCTTCGTTCTCACTATCTGATCTTGCTCCTCCCATGGGAAATTCACAGTTGACTAAAACCCTCTCTGGGACCCCTGCTGACTATATGCTCTGTCAATTCCATCCAGCTCTTGTTGGCATGATTTTACTGTGGACAATTTTGATTTTTATTGGCTTCTTTGGGAAACAAGATCTTCTCAAACTGACTACTGTAAGATCTTTTAATTTTCATTGCTTCTTCCCTTCCTTCCTCCTTTGGCCACTTAGATCCTCCATTCAGTTCACCTGAATTCTTTCATAGGTCTCCCTTCTACCTCCTGCCTCTTGCACCTCTCTGTCTGTTCCTGCCAGACCTTTCCCTTCCCGCTTCACTCCGCAATTCCCTAGAGTCACTTGAACTCTAGGCTCCCTACCCTCCATCCCCTCGTCAGGGCTTTTTAAGGGACCTCCACAAGCAACCACTTGAAGCTTAAAAGAAAAAAGGCTAATTGGAAATAGACTGGATATTTTATCTACTCAGATAGCTTTAGAGGCATCCATTTAGGATGCCTGCTACATATCTCTTCAGTGACTTGCCTAAAAGGTAGTCCATGGCCTCCATAGATTACATATCAGGGCAAAAGAAAACCTTAGAAGACTTTTCCACAAATATTGGTAAAAAGTACTAGCCCTCAAACTAAGTAGGTAATCCTTTTTTTTTTTTTTAAGATTTTATTTTTCCTTTTTCTCCCCAAAGCCTCCCAGTACATAGTTGTGTATTCTTAGTTCTGGGTCCTTCTAGTTGTGGCATGTGGGATGCCTCCCCAGCATGGCCCCATGAGCTGTGCCATGTCCACCCCCAGGATTCGAACCGGCGAAACCCTGGGCTGCCGAAGTGGAGCGTGCCAACTTAATCGCTCGGCCACTGTGCCAGCCCCCAGTAGGTAATCTTAATTTGTCCCATTTGCCAGAGACACAATTTGGATAACCATATAAAGTGGATATAAGCCAGTGAGTTTGTATTATTATATTTTACTGACTCATGGCCAAAAAATTTTTAAATGAAAATCCTAAGATCTGTGCATTTGTCTGGTGTTTATGTATGTGTATATATATATATGTATGTCACAGATGTGTGGCATTTTTCTATCTCCAAATGGTGTTACCAAATTAATTGATAAAATCCTTTAGGGGAGTTTTACTTAATTGGCTTAAAGACAAATGAGTGCTTATATAAATTAAATATTCCTAAAACACTCAGAAATATAGAAACTACTCCAAATGACTTTTTTTAAATTCACATGATCTGGAATAATCTGTGGTATATGAAGTTTACTTTAAATTTGTTAGTAAAATAAAAATAGGCATCTCTCCAGATTTGTCTGCATTGTCATAATGCAGACATACATATTTTTTTCTACCTAGATTTACAAAGAAGCTTATGTTACCTCTACTAGTTGTTTAAGATGATAAAACTATAAATCCAACCTAAAAACAAAATGGACAATAAAAATGAATTGCTTGATGCATGTCAAGAACAGTAGTAAAAAGAAAGGGAAGAACCATATGTTTAACTTTTTAGGTTCTTTGCTTCTGTGATATTTTTAATACTTACCTGATTTGTCAGCAAGAAAAATAGCTCAAGATGATGACTAGCTTTGTTTAATGTCTCATGAAATTTTCATGAGTAATTCAAGCATAATTTTTAAGAACAAGTGAATTAAATAGATGTAAGTGGGATAAAATTATAAATAAACTTTTCAACAATAATTATGTTTTATAATATGTCTGCTTAAAAGTAATTGCAAAATATTTTTGATTGGGGCTGGCCTGGTGGCACAGTGGTTAAGTTCACACGTTCTACTGCAGCAGCCTGGTGTTCACCCGTTAGGATCCCGGGTGCAGACACGGCACCGCTTGGCATGCCATGCTGTGGTAGGCGTCCCACATATAAAGTAGAGGAAGATGGGCATGGATGTTAGCTCAGGGCCAGTCTTCCTCAGCAAAAAGAGGGAGATTGTCAGCAGTTAGCTCAGGGCTCATCTTCCTCAAAATAAATAAATAAAATAAAAATAAAAAGAGTGAAAACAAATAAAATAAAAATATTTTTGATAACTTGAAACCAAAGCTATACTAAATTAAGTTAAATGATGAATATTCATTGAATATCTAGATTATTTCCAAATAAGATAAAATACTGAAACCTTAACTTCCGAATATAAATTTATCTAATTTTGGCTTCTTATTACAGAGAAACTAAAGATATTTGGGTCTGTTAGTAATATGTTCTAGAGTCAGCCCTGATGGCCTAATAGTTATAGTTTGGTGGTCACCACTTCAGCGGCTTGGGTTTGCTTCCCAGGCATGGAACCACACCACCCATCTGCCAGTTGCCATGCAGTGGCTGTGGCTCACAAAAAAGGAACTACAATAACTTACAACTAGGATTTACAATCATGTACTGAGGCTTTGGGGAGGAAAAAAATTAATTAATTAAATCATATGTTTTACAGTTCACAATTGCCTGCTTCCTAGTTTTTCACTGGAAATTAGTGTTATTAGGGATTAAAAAAATAAACAATATGTGTAAATGAAGCTTGTAGAAATCATAAGGATGAAGGAAAAAACCTGTACAAAAAGTATACAAAGAAAGTAGCACATGGTTTTGGTAAAGAAAGGTATGAAATATGAAGATGTAATTTGTTAATGGAGTAATTTTGTCCTAGTTTAGCAGCTATTTAAAGGTTGTTTCAGAAAAAAAAGAGGAGAATAAAGGACAAAAATTAAACAGATATAGAAAGTCAAGAAGAGAAAGAGAGTTTTCTCTTGTGTGGTCAAGCTGCTAAGATTGGATGGATTTATTTATAAAGTTTTAGTTTTTTTAATTATCTCTAGTATTCATAGTACATTGTTGGAAAACTAGAATTTAGTTTTATTTATCTGTTGATATGACAAAGTTTTATTGGATTACCAGTCTGCTCTTGATAAGAGATTATAAAAGGTTTGTCTTTACTTTTTGAATAATCTGCCTGGAAAACAAAGATTCTATGTTTTATCAAAATAATTTCCTGTGCTTCATGTCTTCTTTATCAGTTTTTTGATTACTTAAGAAAATGGAGTCTTCTCAATATTAAAGAAGCTAAATTATTCACAACTATGTAAACTTTGGGATTTACCTTTAAAATTTTTGTCACTTTTTTAAAAAATAAATAATTAAATATTGTTTTATAATAACCTGATTTGAGCCTAACATCTAGAAATCCTCTCAACTGACTGCCTTCTGGACTCAAAAACTATTTGTAGTTTGTTCTAGCCATTAGCCTTTGTTTTTCTTTTGTTTCCATAGAAATCCCCTTACTAAATACCTAATTGCTCATAGAATAAAGAGATACAATTTAGGTGAATGCCTACTCTCATCTATACCATCATAACCTGAAAAAAGACACAATTATTTAGCTGGATGGAACCATTCCCAAGATTGAGAGATCAACTCAATTGGTTATGGGACAATCCACCAACTCAGTTTCTGGACTATGAAACTTCTTAGGAAACTTTCAGGTGGGGAACAATGGGATTTGGGATATGCTGCCCCGAAATACAGCAGCTTGATATATTGAATATTTCAAGCTAAAGAAACTTAAGAAACAGTATGTACAAGAAGGACTTTCTGACCTTCTCCAGACGCAGTTCATAAAGCTGGGAAGCATTTTCTGACCTTCTCCTGAAGCAGGAGATAAAACCCTCATGTGAGAGGTGCCCTCCCTATACTCAAAAGGAAATGTCCTAATCTCCAATGATGAAGGAACACAGAGAGAAATCGGAATGAGCAAGGCTTCCTGAGTAAATTTCCCCCAGCTTACTACACTTGGCACATACTCTTGGATCCACACATTTCCACGACTTTCCGCTCTTCATCAAACCCAGCATAAAAACATCCAGGTTTAACTGTGTCTTTGGGTCTTCGTTTCCTTATGAAGACTCTTGTGTCACATAAAGCTTATATTAAATAAGTTTGTCTGCTATTCTCTTGTGAATCTTTCTTTTGTTACAGAGATCCAGTCAAGAACTTTAAAATGTAAAAGAAAAAAAAATATATTTTTCTCTCCTAAACCTGCGCAGTGCTAAGAATAGGGTGCTTCATTTAATAATATTATTAGTCAGCATTTATTCTAACCCTGATTCCCATTCCTCTCTCTGCCTCAGAATTTATGAAAATATTTTATAAAATTTACTCTGAATCTTTTGAATTCAAAATCTTTCTTTCAGTCTTACTCTTAAAAGCCACCGTGAAGGGAGGGCAGCAACAGGACCAGCAGGATTTAGCATGAAAGGTAAAGCAATTACAGGAACCCCAGACTCAAAACACAATTGAAATAAGGGTGTGATGGTGAATCCAACTCAGAAACAGAGTTGATACACAAGCAGTCGTAGACAGAGGCCCAGAAGCCAGACTGCACTGACTTTAATGTCAAATACTTAACAAGGGAAGCAGTGGTTTACCTAACCATCCCTGATTTTTTTAAAACATAGGGTATTTCAGTTTGTTAATATGTTTGTTTATTTTAATTGCTTGTTAGTTAACATATGTAAGTTGATCTTTTTCCCTTCCTGCAGGTCCATAGAATTATAATTAGTTTGTTCTTGGAGCCTTTCTTACTATTATTCAAGCTGCCTCAAATAATGTTTGGTTTCACGTCTCATAAATAAACAAATAAATACATACCCAAATTTAAAAATTGTCTTTTATTGCTTTATTTAAAAACATTTTGCTAAAAAGGCATGTTTGAGACAGGGAAAGCAATAGGAAGTTAACTGCTCCTCTGACAATTATCTACTTGTGAGAGCAGCAGGATAGCACGTAGTTAAATGGAAGATAACAAAAAATTATGGTGGTTGAATTAAGTTGATGCCAATGAGTGTGGAGGAAATGTGGACAAATATGAGATTTTTTTGTAGGTAGATTTTTTTTCTTGTTTGAAAATGTTGCACTGGTTCTTCCCAGTTACAGACTTGCGATATTATCGTAATACACGTGTGGGAGAAGGAAGTCGGGATGATTTGTGGTTTCTCAAGTAAAACAATGTCTATGAGTCTAATGTTGTGTTTGCACTTTTTCCTGTGCCACTAGAAGATCTTGTTTTTTCAGGACACATAGGTAATTGTTCTTGGAAACTAGATAAAGATCTCACAAAGTCTATACTGGCCATTTTTCCATTTCTAAAACTCAGAAAGTTTCTGGTCACCTCAGGTCATCCCCCTGCCTGCAACACTGTCCTCTAATTCCTTCCCAGATTAACTGTTTATTATTCAGATCTCAGCTTAAACATTACTTTCCGAGAGAATACCTCCCTCATCATGCAAACGAGTACTTTGACTATATACTCTAAGGTTAAAGAAAAAGAAATAGCTGTATAAAATATAGTACTGTAGTTAGAAACACGTTTTCATAGGGATGTCATTCTTCAATTCCAAAACAAATATTGATGCATTCTAGGATTTAGCAAGTTAAATATACTGTGGGTAATGAGAGCCATGTTTCTCACTGTTGAAGAAGAGTTACAGATAGGAAAAGGCAGAAAGGTAGTAAACTCTATGGAGCTGCATCCAAATGGGGAAACTATAAAATGAGCCTAGAACATCTCCTGGTGCTAGAAAGTAAGGATATGCTAAAAGAAACAGGAGACATGTCAAAGTGACACAGTAGTGAACCTGGAAGAGTTCCAATGACTCATCTGGAGTAAACTGAGCCACAATATTAATAACGATGATGAACCTCCTTACTCTTTTCCATAGCAGATGCACCATTTTACATTCCCACAGTGCACAAGGCTTCCAATTTCTCCACATCCTTCCAGTATTTGCTATTTCCTGAGGTTTTTAATTTTTTTTTTGTTTCTGTTGTTGGTGGTGTTTTTTTGCTTCTTCATTTTTTAAATAATAGTCATCCTAACAAGTGTAAGATGTTGTCTCAATACGGTTTTAATTTGACTTTCCCTGATGGTTAGTGATGTTGAACTTCTTTTCACATTCCTATTGACCATTTATATGTCCTTGTCGGGGATCAGAATTGGCCACCCCAAAATGTGTCTCTTTGGCATGGGGATTATTTTGAGTTGGTTACTTTTATAAACTGCAGATATGGGAGAAGCTCTGAAAAGTAGAATTTACCCTTTGTAAGAGACATTTACATTTGTAAGGAAACTCTCCTTCTATAAAGATATATCTCTCTCTCTGTAGCAGCAAGAAGGGGAGATGACCTTATCTCTAGAAACTTTTGTCAAGGCAGAAGGCAAGGATTTAAATCTGCATAATTCCCTTATTCTTGTTTACTGTGCTTTTCTGGTAATCTCTCATAAGTGACTCCCCCCACTCCCAACATCCTCCTTTGTCTTTAACTGAAGACAGTATTTAAAGGCACAGCCTCCGCCATTTTGGCAAGTTAGTCAGTTTTCCTGGGTGTCTCCCATGTATACATGTTACAAAGCTGTGTTTGATTTTCTCCTGTTATTCTATCTCATGCCAATTTAATTCATAGCCCAGCCAGAAGGACCCAGAGGGTAGAGGAAAAGTTCTTCCTCCCTTACATCCTCTTTCAAGAAATCTCTGTCTAAGCTCTTTGTTCATTTTTAATGAGGTTTCATTTTCATTTATTTTACTACAGAGTTCTTACTACTGAATTTTATTGAAGTGTTTGCTTATATATTTTGCATATTAAACCTTTATCAGACATATGGTTTGCCAATATTTTCCCCCATTCCATAGGTTGCCTTTTCATTCCATTGACTGTTTCTTTTGTTGTGCAAAGCTTCTAAGTTTGATATAGTCCCACTTAGCTATTTTCACCTTTGTTGCTTGTGTTTTAACTGTCATATCCAAGAAATCATGGCCTAGATGAATGTCATGAAGCTTTTCCTCTATTTTTTCTTCTAAGAGTTTTAAAGTTTCAGATCTCACATTTAAGTCTTTAATCCATTTTGAATTGGTTTTGTGTATGGTGTAAGATGAGGATCCAAGATCATTTTTCTGCTTGAGGATATACTGTTGTCCCAACATCATTTGTTGAAGAGACTATCTTGTTCCCATTGTGCATTCTTGGCACCCTTGTTGAAGATCATTTGACCATATATGCATGGATTTATTTCTAGGCTCTCTATCCTGTTCCATTGGTCTACATATCTGCCAATATGCAAGCACCATTCTACGGTAATTACCGTAGCTTTGTAATATGTTTTGAAATCAGAACTGCAATGCCTCCAGTCTTGTTCTTCTTTCTCAAGATTGCTTAGGCTATTCAGGGTCTTTTGTGGTTCTACGTGAATAACTGCCATAGGATCCAGCAATCCCACTTCTGGGCATAAATACAAAAGAATTTAAATCAGGATCTCAAAGAGATATCTGCACTACCACGTTCATTGTGGCATTATTCACAATAGCCAAGATATGGAAACAAACTAAATGTCCATTAATGGATGAATGGGTAAAGAAAATGTGGCATACATATAATGGTATATTAATCAGCCTTAAAAAAGAAGTAAATCCTGCCATATGTGACAACATGGAGGAACCTGGAGCACGTTATCTTAAGTGAACTAAGCCAATCAAAGACAAATACTGTATCATTCAACTTAGGCGAGGTATCTAAAATAGACTCATAGAAACAGAGTTGAATGGTGGTTGCCAGGGGCTGGGGACATTGGGAAATGGTGTGTGGCTGTTCAACAGACATAAAGTTTCAGTTATGCAAGATGAGTAAATTCTAGAGATCTGTGAACAACCTTGCACCTCTATTAAACAATACTGTATTGTGAACCTAAAAATTTATTAAGTAGGTAGATTTTATGTTAATTGGTTTTACTACAACAAAAAAATTAATAACAATAATAATAATGGATTATGATGCATAGAAAAAATAAATATTCTCAAGTTCTGATATAAATAAATGAAAAATAAATGGGGGAGAACAGATAGGTTTTAGTAGATTTCTAATTAATAAAGGTAGAAGGAATGATAAAAATAGATATTCATGGGATTGGCCTTGTGGCACAGTGGTTAAATTCAGCACACTCTGCTTCAGCTGCCTGGATTTGTGGGTTCTGATCCCTGGTGCAGACCTATACCACTCGTCAGCCACGCTGCAGCAGCAAACTACACACAAAACAGAGGAAGATGGGCACAGATGTTAGCTCAGAGCTAGTCTTCCTCAAAAAAAAAGGAAGATCAGCAGTAGATGTTAGCTCAGGGCTAATCTTCCTCAGGAAAAAAAAAAATGGATATTCCCCATTTAACAAACATCACAGTAACAGATCCTAAAATTATCACAATAAATAGGATAATCACATATTCTTAAAGTATCGTCCAAGAAGGTACTTTTTGATCATAAATGGAATTCATTAACTTCTAAATTTAGAAACTTAGAGGGGCGGGCCCGGTGGCACAGAGGTTCAGTGAGCACATTCTGCTTCTCAGTGGCCTGGGCTTCGCTGGTTCGGATCCTGAGTGTGGATAAGGCACTGCTTGGCAAGCCATGCTGTGGCAGGCGTCCCACATATAAAGTAGAAGAAGATGGGCACAGATGTTAGCTCAGGGCCAGTCTTCCTCAGAAAAAAGAGGAGGATTGGCAGATGTTAGCTCAGGGCTAATCTTCCTTGGAGAAAAAAAATTTAGAAACTTAGAGCCATCATTTTAGCCAAGTGACCAAAGAAAACACTATCTGTAATCAGATCTATCAACATTATATATCATCTCCTGATAGGATGCACTAAGAAAGCACAAAATATCATTTCTGTGGTATTTTTGTAAAAAATATATTTTTACAAATGAGTAAACACCAAACTGAGAAGTATTCTAAGAAATAATAGACCGCTACTTTTCAAAAGATTCATAGTCACAGTAGGCAAAGAAAGATGGAGAGATTTTCCTAGATGAAAGGAGACTGACGAGACAGAAATAGTATACTCAAGATGTGGGTGGGACCCTGACTTGTTGACATTTATTCTACGGTTATGTAAAAGGTACTATTAGAGAAGTTGCGTGAAGAACATACAGAAGTGCTTTGTACTATTTTTGCAACTTTTTTTATGTCTGAATTATTTTAAGAGAAAATTTTATTTGTCATTTTGAGGGTGTTTCTAGTTCTTAGGTACAAATGATAGTATAGAAACAAAATGATAATACATGTGTGGAGGACTGGTCTTGGCCACGCCAAGATATGTCTCTTTGGCATGAGGATTATTTGGGACAGGTATGGAAGCTCTGAGGAGTGGAACTTGCTTGCCTTTTGTTAAGAGACATTTACATTGTAAAGGAAATCTCCATCTGTAAAGGTCCCTCCCTTTCTGTGCCAGGAAGAAGAAGGGGGTGACTTTATCTCTAAAAACTCTTAATCAATACCAAAGGCAAGGACTTAAATCTGCATAATAATCTTATTCCTGTTTCTGGTAACCTCCTGTAACTGATGCCCCCCCTCCCAACATCCTCCTTTGTCATTAGCTGGATATGATATTTAAGGTGGGGGCTTCAGCCATTTTGGCTAGTTGCTCAGCTTGCCTGAGCCTCTCCCATGTATACATGCTATTCTGTCTCATGTGAATTTAATTTTTTTCTCCAGCCAGACGAACCCAGAGAGAGTAGAGGAAATGTCTTCCTCTCCCACACATGCTATTAATGTAAGCTATGAATTCAAACATTAATTTAATAGACATGTACATGTGCATATATTTATAGGGAGAGAAATAAAAAGTAAAGAAGTGCAAGTGTACAAGTTGGGTATAAAATGAAAAAGGTAACAATATATTTTTAAAAAGCATTATAATTTGTTACATAATGCAATATTGTTCTATTAAATTATTATTCCCATGTGTGTCAAAAAAATTTATTAGAACATGCATCACTATAGTAGAATTGTCTATTTCATCTTCTCTAGCTCCTTGTAGACTAGGTAACCTGAAAATCTTGCCTTAAAAGTAATCATCTAGGGCTAGCCCCATGGCCGAGTGGTTAAGTTCGCGGGCTCTGCTTCAGCGGCCTTGGGGTTTCACCAGTTCGGATCCCGGGCCCAGTCATAGCACTGCTCATCAGGCCATGTTGAAGTGGCATCCCATAGGCCACAAACAGAAGGACCACAACTAAAATATACAACTACGTACTGGGGGGATTTGGGGAGAAAAAGCAGAAGAAAAATAAAAACAGTAATCATCTAGACCTATGCCAAATGCTTCTTTCCCATTCTAAGATAGTTTCCAGGGATGCCATTATTTACTCTCATGGGAGAATTAGAAGAAATATGCTAAAGATCAAGAAAGCTAAATAAACCACCAATATATTGCTTATTACAAGGGCCCTACCATTAATATGCTCATCAGGTATGTATAGGTTATTTCAGATTACATAAGGAGTCATTTTCACAACTATTTGCTGAGAAAAATATACTATTTTGCTGGCAATAGTAATCCTTGTTAAATGTTAGTTTTGCCAAATACAAATATTTTGCTGGTGATGTAATTATTAGTGGTGTATGTATGAATGATAGAGCCACTGGGCAAATAGATTCTTTAAAAGATTTTTATATTCTTTGAGAACAACTGACAGGATGCAATTTTTATTTAGGATTGATTAGTTGGCCCCCATAGTGATCTCTTAAGGAGTAATACAATTAATTTTAAAAAAATACCAGTAAAAGCATTGAATTAGAAAATTCTGCTCTAAAGGAGGGCTGAATATGATCTGATCTTTATAAAGAAAAAATACTTAGGCCAAGTGCAAGAAATACAAGCATAAAATCTTTTCTAACAGACAAGAAGGATTTCACCAGAGGACAAACTACTTGTTACTAGTAATCAATTAGGCTGTCTTAACAGTCACAGCATTTCAGTGCTGAAAGAAACTTCGTGTGTCATCCCACCCGGTTGCTTGGTTATATAGATAAGAAACATCTTCAGAGAGGTTAACTAATTTGCCCAATTAGGCATCAGAAACTTTGGACTGTCATATCACACAAAATAATAGTATTTTTACTTATAATGATACTTTATGATAATGCTTTTCAAACATTTTCAGTATGCTCTTGTCCACACTCCCTCAGTGGGTATTTAACCTGTACGGCTTGGGCTAGAACTCATTTTACATATTTTAATAGCTGGTATAAAAGTGAGGTTTGAATTAGAGGTGGCAAATGTTAACTATGCTATTTTTGATTTATGCAAATGAGAAAGGGCTTAAGGCTGAGAGAGGTAAATCTTTTTATTCATAAAGGAGAACAGTGAGGTTAGACCTCAGTGTCGACCTTCTTAATACTCTTGTATTTAAAGCATCCTGTGCTATTAGGGAAGATGCATGTGTAAAACTCCAGTTGATATTCTCTGCGTAAATTGCCTGAAATCTTTTAATCTGTCAATCACTATCAAAACACATTTTTAAGAATCTATTTTTGTGCCCAGAAATGTGCTAATTGCCAAAATTATAACAGAAAGCAATTTAAACAATTGAGAGCAGGATGCCTGTGCTCTTAGAGTGTACAATCTAGTAGAGGATCATAAAAGAATAAAAAGCCATTGTTACAAAGCTTCATTTGTGATCTGACATGCAAATACTTTGTATTGTGGTAGTGTACAGGAAGGATATGAGATTCGTCACTCTTGCTAAAATAATGATGCATGACAGGCCACCACAAAATTCTGTGGCTTGATTTCTATCTATGATGGAACAGTTGATTTTGGAGTAGAACTCCCCTAATAAGTTCCCACAGAACTGTATTAAAAAGATAAGGCTGTGTTTTCAAGGAATTGGACAATAAAAACAAGACCTGATAAAACCCAAGGGGAAACAGAGTTTGTAAGCTTAATACCTTACAGATAGAGGGAGTTGGGTAACATTCTAGACTTTCAGAAATGTTCCTTAGGGCCGGGCCCGGTGGCGCAGCAGTTAAGTTCACACGTTCCTCTTCGGCGACCTGGGGTTCCCGGTTCGGACCCGGGTGCAGACAATTAGACCGCTTGTCAAGCCATGCTGTGGCAGGTGTCCCACATGTAAAGTAGAAGAAGAGGGGCACGGATGTTAACTCAGGGCCAGCCTTCCTCAGCAAAAGAGGAGGACTGGCACAGATGTTAACTCAGGGCTAATCTTCCTCAAAACAAAGAGAAATGTTCCTTAACAGGATAAAACCAAGGATACAAAGTTCAAGATGATCAACCAATAAATGAACTGTGTACAATGAAAACATCAACACTTTTCTGAGGAAGGAATGGATTCTAAAGTTGCTACAACATAGATCAGCAATGTCAAGTGCACAATTTAAAAAAAAATATAAAAAAAATAACAAATACAGGACAAGGGCTCCCATCATATACAATTAAAATAATCAGACAAAATATATGAAATGTCCACTTTTAGACATTGGACAACAAGCAGTATTGATTGAAATCTCTGAACTAAACAAATGAGATGACTTCTAATATTGTCCTGTTTTTCTGTATGGAGGCACTTCACAGTTCAAGGGGAGGGAGATGAAAGCTAAGTAGAGCATGGACGTCTTCCTGCAGTAAGGAGACAGATACCAGACATCGAGGGAGCTGGGATTTATAGAGAAAAATATCAGAGTGGAGAAAGCTGTAGGGAGCAACATTTCCAGAAATTCTTGTGGATGTCCCCTTAAATTTTGCCTGTAAAGGGTGGCAGAAGGTGCCACCCCAAAATATACCACTTTGGTTTGAGGATTGTTTTGAGCTGAAGGCATTTGAGAAGAAGCAGATACAAAAAGCTCCCTGCCCTCCCCCATTTGCCTAAAAGCAGAATGTAAATTTACAAAGATGTCCCTCTTCTCTCTACCAGGAGAGATCAGTGCTAATCCCCAGAGACAACTACAACCCTCCACATGGGTGGAGAAGGCACAGATTTACGTCTGCATAACAAACTTTATTCTTGGTTACCATGCTTTTCCTGGCCACCTTCCCATAACTGGCCTGACCCCACCTTTCCTTATTTTGTGTTTAGATGGTACTTAAACTTGAGTTCTAAGCCACCTCTGAGAGTCACTCCTTTTCCCCTAGGTATCTCTCAGGTATATCTGAAGTATGCTGTTAATAAACTCCTGTTTGTTTTTCTCTTGTTAATCTGTCTTTTGTCATAAGAGCTCCAATCAAATGAGAAGAGTAGAGGGAAAGCATTTTTCCTCGCCTACAGCTAAATAATAAGCTATACTTTTGTAGACTAAGATTACGCAAGGCCAGTCTAATAACAACTGTTGGGATTCTACAAGATGACCAAGTCTTAGAATTCACACGGGGCTGGGAGACGTTCAAGTTTTCACCAGCTGAAATGATGCTTCAAACTCCAGAATGGTCACACCTTAATTGTAGGCTTCAGCTATCCCATATGTGTTATCCCAGCTAACAGAAAGATGTTCAAGAATGCAAAGAAAAAATGAACATACAAAGGAGAGAAATGGGAGATATAACAATAAAGGAAATAGAACTCCTGGAAAAATGTATTTGTTTTTTATCACCGTATGGGCTTACCAATGGGTAGGACCCTGCAGACCAAAGGATTAGTGAAGTTGAAGTTAAGGAAATGTAAAACCATTTGTGAGATAATATCAAGCTTTCTAATATCTGTGTACCTGGAGTTACGGAAGAAAACCAGTGACAGTAGGGCAACAAAGATATTTGAAGAAGTATGTTCATTTATTTTTCAACTTTCATGAAAATTATAAATCCACAAATCCAAAAATGCTCAACAAAAGTGAAACAGGATAAGCACAAAGAAAAAAATACCAAGGCAGTTCATATCCAAATTGATGAAATCCAGTCGTAAAAAGAAAATCATATGATCAGCCAGAAAAAAGAGATAAATTATTTGCAGAGGAAGAAATGTAAAAATTGCTACTTACATATCAGAAACAATGCAAGAACAAAGAAAATTACATACATTTCCTTGCTAAAAGGAAAACAAAATCTGTCAATGTGGAATTCTTATGCAATGAAAATAGCCTCTATAAATGAAGCTGAAATAAAGATCTATTGCAGATCAAAAACCACCCACAGAAGGTGTCTCCAGATGACTTGCACTTTGAGATATATTAAAGGAAGCCCTGCAGACTGAGGAAAATGAGCCAGTTGGAAACTTTGGTGTGTGTAAAGGAATGAAGAGCCCTAGAAATGTTAAAATGTATGAAAAAGATAAATATATGATTTATACATCTTTCTTTAAAAAATCTTCAAAATATAGTTCAAATAAAGAAAATCAATATAAATACATTTGGGGTTTATATTATATAGAACTTAAATGTTAAATATAGCTCAAAGGAACAAAGGACAAATGGAATTAATTACACTGATGTTGGTTTCCTCTAATATATATAAAATGGTATGATATTATTTGAAAGTAAACTGTGGTATGAGAAAAATATATGTTTTAAATCCTAGGGCAACAGCTAAAAATATAGCACAAAAGCTATTGCTGATAAGCTAACTATGGAGGTAAAATGGAAGTTAAAAATCAACGCAATTAATTCAAAATAGGCATAAATATAGGAAAAATAGGACAATAGAAAACAGAACTATATCAACATTTAAACAAAACAATATTAATATTAACTCTAAATGGTCTAAACACATCTTATTGACAGAGCGGATAAAACAGCGAGATGAAATGCATGTCGTCTAAAAAAGAGGCACTTAAATATAAATTCAAAGAAAAGTTAAAAATAGAAAGATGGAAAAGGATACATCATGCAGATAATCCTCATAAGAAAGCTTTAGTGACGATATAAACATCACATATCAATTAAAAACATGTGTGCTTCAAAAGACAACATTAAGAAAGTGAAAAGACAACCCAGAGAATGGGTGAAAATATTACAAATCACATATCTGATAAGGGACTTGTATCTAGAATATATAAAGAACCCTTAAAATTCAATAATAAAAATACAAGTACTCCAATTTTAAAAAGTGGGAAAAGGATCTGAACAGACATTTCTTGAAAGAAGATATAAAGATTTGCAACAAACACACATAAAGATGTTCAACATCATTAGTCATTGTGTAAATACAAATCAAAACCACAGTGAGACGTCACTTCAGACCACTAGGATGGCTATAATCAAACAGCCGCACATTGGCAACTGTCAGCAAGGGTGGGGAAATATTGGAACACTGTACACTGTGTGTGGAAACATAAAATAACGCAGCAACTTTGGAGAACAGTCTGGCCATTTCTTAAATAAACATTGAGTATCACATGACAGGGTAGTACTACTCCTAGGCAAGTATCTGAGAGAAATAAAAACATACAACTGCACAGAAACTTGTACACGAACGTTTGTAACAACATTATACATTAGAGCCAAAAGGTGGAAACCAATGAAATGTCCATTAACTGATGAATGAGTGAACAAAATGTAATATACTCATACAATGGAATATTATTTCTTCATTAAAAAACCTGAAATGTCTAAAATGTGGATGAACTTTGAAAACTGTATGTTAAGTGAAGAAAGCCAGTAACAAGAGACCACGTGTGTATTGTTTGATTCCACGTGTGTGAATACAGTAGGTAATGTTATAGAGACATAACGTAGGTTGGTGTTTGCTTAGGGCTGGGGTCAGGATGGAGGTCAGCTGAAGAGTAAGTCTTTTTCAAAGTGATAAAAATGCCCTAAAATGGACTATGGTGATGGTTACGCATATCTTTGAAGATACTAAAAATCATTATATATTTTAAGCAAATATTACAAAAAATATATTCACGAATTCAGCTTAGTTAAGCTTTTGAAACTATTTTCCAAATTAGTCTTTAAGAGATATATATGTCATACTCAATAACTTATAATAACTTTTTTCTACCCTGTATTTTATTCAGATTGATCATAAATCTTAATATATTTGTGCCTGGATGACTTTTGATTATTAAAAAAATATTAAGCATAAACTACTACACTTCCCAAACAAAGCATTTTTAATATGTTTTTTAAGTAGAGAGAAGATCATTTTTGTGCTGTAGAGTCTGAATCTACCTTTAGCTCCAAACAGTGCTGAAGGTGATCTGGAACTGGCCAACTGAATTTCCGCTCTGGCCACACTTTTTTTCCCCCTCTGTCTCTAACTCAAACTGGGTGAACCAGAATCGATCCTGGGTCTTTTGCTAGGTCTATCAAGAAAGAGGAACAATTTTTCTGATGAGGTCGTGAAAGAAATAGGAAGATATCCTATAGCTGGTGGACAACTTTGCTTCAACTGGGAGGTTCTGCCAGAAAATGAACCAACAGAGAGGGAAAAATTGTAGTGACATGCAGAGAAGAAGAATAAATGAGAATCTCCTTGAAGTTCTACATTCAGAAGTCCCTGAGGCCGGGCGGACCACTCGCTACCCTTGGAAATTCCCAATCAAATGAACTAACGCTTTTCCCTTCTTGAATATATTATTTTGAGTTGAATGTCTGCCACCTGCAACCAAGTACCCTGATCAAATACGGTATTGAACTAGATGGTCCTTAGGATTACTTTTCTTCTTTTACTTAATATACAGCTATTGTTTCTTGAGTGCAAAATCAAATGACAAAAGGAAATCCAAAGCTGTTTTGAGAAAATATGCTATATACCTTACAAAACTTACTACTTTGGAAGATAATGTTTCATTAGATATATGTTTTTGAATACTTAAAATCATTCACAAAATTAAAAAAATTTTCTTATCTGATAGTTTCACCTCAAATAGTGATTCTTTGGGAGAAAGAGAAACATATATTTAAGTAGAGAATAAAATTTGTTGAAGGTCTTACTACTTCTCCCAATGATTCAATATAATCTACTACGTAGATTATCCCAGTAGCCTCCCAAATAGACTTTCTACTTCAGACCTTGCTCCCTACACTTTGTTCTCAGCACTGACCAAGTAATTATTTTTAAATGTAGTTCTTTGTAATACTTTGCTCAAAAACATCTAATGGTTTTCTATTCCTCTCAGAGTAAAGGACAAAATCATAGTAAATGGCCTACATGGCCATGAATTATTGCATTTCCAGTGAGCTCTGACTCTATACTACTTTCCAACTCTCTCCTTCCACTATACCAGACTCTGTTCTTCCTCAAATGTGTCAGTGATGTATTCATGGCTTACTTTCCCTCCCACTGATCTTTACTCAAGGACCGCTTTCTCAGTAAGGGCCTCCATGACCACATTGTTTAACATAGCAACACCTGCATTCCACCCACACGCACACTTCCTATTCCTTTTCCAAGATTTATTTTCTCTATATCACTTACCATGTTTTGATATGCTGTGTGTTGTTACTTGTGGATTTGTTCATTGTCTGTCCCTTTCCACCCTCTTACATCCGCCAAAGATTGTGAGCTCCTTGAGGTCATTGAGGACAGAGGCTTGTGTCTGTTATTTTCATTGCTGTATTCTCTGTGCTTAGAACAGCATCTTGCATTAGTAAGTGTTAAGTATTTGTTGAATGAATGAATGAACAGAAAGATAGATGGATGAATTAGTGTGTGAAAATATGTCTGTTATTCTCTGGTATGCTGAATAGTTAGCAGATTTGGGCTATATTACATGCTGATATTTGAAATGAGTTAATAAAAATGAGTAAAATAAACTTGGAATAAAAATTTAAAAATAAAAATGGTTGAAAATGGAAAACAATAAGGAGAGATTAGTCTGCAGTCTTCCAACTACATTAAACCATTGATGCATATGGTATCTTTATGAAATGGGACTTGGGTGCCTATTTAATGAAAGGAAACTGAGTTTTAGACTACTGATCCCTGGCAAACCCTACATTTAACATGAGGAAAAAAAATTCTAAAACATTGAATAAATAATACCTGTGTTAAAAGATTTTGTGGTATTAAGAGATATTGTGGACATGTTGGTATTCTGTATTATGCAAAGATACATTTGTTTAAGGTACCACCATTAAAATTATGGCTCTTGTTATACATCCCGAGTGTTTTATATTTAAGGAACTCATCTGATTCCATAGCCTGCTTTCTATGGATCCCGAGGAATAGATTTTGCATTAAGATTTTACAAGATGCCAAAACTACTAAAGAGAAAACCTTGTGAAATGTCTCAACTCTCCCATCATAAACTAAATTGTATTTAATCCATGTTCATTTTACCTAGTTAACGACAATTACAGTGTATTCACTCCCAAGGAAATCACACAGGCCAGGGTCCTGTCCCACTCCCATGGCCTGTAGGATGTTCTCGCTCCTCGTTCACAGGCTAAGCTGCACTTCTGTCTTGCCTGTGTTATACTGACTTCTCCATGTAGAACAATACTAACACTACTAAAATTCACAATATCTACATAGCTAAGCATAATATGTAAGTTTACGCAAGCCAGTTAGCCAACGTTATAGGCTACAATTATTTCTAAACAATATCTTATAAATGATATTTATAGCTTTCGATGAGTAACCCGATGACTAAAAAATCCTTCACAGCTCTCAAACCTACTTTCTGTGACAACTCAGCCCTCACTCAGAGTCTGAAGATGAAGATGTCTTGCCTCTGCTCATGCAGAAGTTAGCTCTGGAGCTAACAGTCTTTTTTTCTAGAAATGAACCACTTACATAGGGTTAGGGAACTCTCTCAGGCACACCTCAGGAAAAAATTCTGTGCGATTATTGGGAATGAGAAATACTTCTCCACAGTCGCATAGCTTTTTGAGCCATAGTTTCTGTGGCTTTAAAATGAGTAACTGTAAGAATCAAATGAGATCCTCTGTGGAACTGCAGAGAAAATTGTGAGTTATATGGAAAGGAAAGGACCAACAAGTATGTCAAAGACAAAAGCCAAACAAGTAAGGGAATTGATTTTCTTCAGGCTATTGCAATAGAGTGAGGCCCCCATACCTGAAGATTACAGTGTCTTGGTGGGATGGTTTGCCTTATATGGTAATAGGGAGGAGTACACAGGTGGTTACAGATGGAATGGGTTACAGCAGGTCAAACAGTTCAGCTAGTTTATCACAAGACAAGGAACAGGGAGCTGGAAGGTCTGTGTCTGGCCTTACCACCAGGATCAGGTGAAAGGTAAGGGGCCTGTGTCTTACCTTGTCACAGGTAAACAATGAAGTCATCCGTGAATCTTATGGAATCCATGAGAAAGTTTGGGCCAGCACTGTTGGAGGAGGTCATGGAAAGGATGTGACCGCAGGCTGACCTTCAAGCTGGACCAATCAGAGACTCCTCACTCCTCTCCTGTCCTTGGGATGTGCACCCTGCTTGCCTTCCCTGTGCTAGAAGCTGCCCAAGGACACAGCCTTGAGAGAGCAATGTGTTGTTGAGATCTGGATGGCAATTGTGACTGAACTCAGTTAAAGCCTCTATAGAAACTTTAAGATTCTGGCAGGCAGGTGGGGAGATATGCTCATCTTGCAGCTGCCCAAGACATGTTTCCTAAGTAAGTTCCCTTGCTTATTACACCTGCCACCTACCAATCTGGAGTGATCTGCCTCTTTCTTCCACCTCTCCTTGCCCTTTGTGTAAAGGGGGCAGGTTGCAGATTTCACCTAGGAAGCTCTAGAGGGAGGGAACCAATAACTATTCTTGTCTAAGTCATTTAGAGAAGCTAGTCCTCTATGCTGAGCCTTTTCCCAGAGCACAAAATGATGGGAGATTTCTTAGCCATCGTCGTTTGCCAAGAGCATAGGGTTCAGGTAAAGTTCAATATTGTCAGGGACACAGTGTCCTCATTTCCCTTATATGTAAGATATGGAAAATTAATGAATCCCTTTCATGGAGTGTTATGATTGCACTGTGCCTAGTGCATAGAAATCATTTGATACAATCTATTCATTATTATGAATATGATTTATTCATCATTATCGTTAGTATATTATATTATAATTTTTGGAAATTACCACTTGAGTTCAGTTCTCTTCTTCCTTCTGTTCACTGACAGGGCATACATAAACTCTTTGTCCCTTTTGCCTGTGTGGACAGAGCAATATCCTTCTCATGGATGATTCACTCCCAAGGCTTCCATTACATGCAGTTGCCTGGGCTAATCCTTACCTCCTAGATAGGAGTCACTGAGAGTTGCTATAAGCCTTGTTTCCCTGGGTACCCAAAATATTTGTGTAGGTGCCGGTATCTTCCAAGGACTTTCTTTCACTTATCATTGGCCTGGTAATTCATCCACACTGAATTCCCTGGGTGATTCTGACAATGGATTAGGAAGTATATGTGCTATGAGACAGTTTAACTGCCTAAAGTCAAGGCAATAAATAAACAAATGCAGCTCCCTTTTTAGATGTAAATCATTGTCATGATTCTGTTTGAATGCACCTTGTTTGCCTGCAGTTATTCAATTCAGCATAGACAGTGATTCAACCATCAGGTTGCTCTTTAATAGCCTATCAAATGATGGCTGAAATTACTCTCCAGAAGAAATTTCTCTTAGTGTCTTTTTATGCTAAGTAAAACTCATTTTTACTACTTTCATTTATAAATGGATAATGTAATGTCACACACATACCATTTTCTCAGCTACAATTTTCAAAAGGATGGGCTCTACAAAAGTTATTTCCAAATCAGTGACTATGATTCACAACAAATTAGTTTAAAAAGTTTTTAAAATATAGTTTTGAATCATTACCCGTCTCTTTACTAGCTCACGTCTGGAATGACATTTATGACGTCTCCCACTTCAGTCTCAGACAATTTCAGGCTCGTCTTTGGGAAATTATCGTGATTAAAGACTCTCATTCTGGCATGACCCTCAATTACAGCATAGCAAAATTCATTAGCCTCAAGATTTCTCATTAAATATTCAAATTATTTTACAAATAGAATAAAATTTTTGTTTAAATTAAATTTTCCTTATGATATAAAATTGCATCATGCACATAACTTAATGGAACAACGGTCAACAATGCTTCTACAGATAAATTTTGAGTTGCATTAAAGTAACATGAAAACTAGAATAGGATGTTCAAGTTACAGTTTTATCATTTTCAAATATTATAGCATTGGACAAGTGAGTTATCTTCTTTGTATTTCAAATTTTTTACAAAATGTAAGAACATTGCAATATAAGACATAAAAGTAAAATGATATAAATAATGCAATATAATTATAATGTAAATAGTACAAATGGTGCTTAGCATATAAGAGTTGCCATACAATACATAAAACTTCTCCTGATTTTAGGGGTCAAATAATGCATATGAAATCATATTTTCCTCTAAGATACCTTTGATGAATTCCTACTATGTGTTAAACACTGACCCTGACTACTTGAGTGAAATTATATATATATATATATATCATATGCTTAATAAATTATTATTCCTATAAGCTGTTAATACAATGCCTCACATTCATATATACTGTTAAGATTCTTAGAAATATGCTTAGACTACTGTTGGCAATAAATATAAGGAAGGGAATTGGATATTGTAAAGAAAATACAGAAGGTGGGATAGATATTTTCTATTGGATGCAGAAAGAGCTAACAGGAAGTTGAAATAAAAAACCTTTGCTTGAAATTTAAAGAAACTTTGAATCGAATCTCAGAATGTTAGGGGGTATACACTGAAGCTTATCTAAGAGAGAGCAAATTTTATCAGGTCACAGCATTTTTATAAGCACAGGTGAACTCCAGCATGAGATTGCCATGGTGACAGGTAAAGTTGATATCCCTGTACCTTTTGGAAGGGAATGGGACTTCTGGCTGCTGCTTGTGAACAGAAGCTCATTTGTCTACACATGGCAATTGTGACAGAAAGGATTATTGATCTATAGATCAATCTGGGGCGAATTTAGATCTTTATTATGCTGACTTCCAATTGAACACAATATGTTTCTCCATTTTCTTAGATGTTGTTTAATTTCTTTCATCAGTATTCATATTTCTCAGCATACAGACCCTACACGTTTTCTTAGATTTCACCTAGTATTTTTACAGATATTTTAACTCATCTTAAAAATTCTGTCTCCATTTACATTACTAGTATATAGAAATACAATTGAATTTTTTTGTTTTGACATCGAATTACAATCTTTCCTAATCACATTAATTTTAAGAGTTTTTGTTTGCTTTTGGTTTTGTTAGTATCGTCTACATTAGAGAAGCATAATATCTGTGAATAGGAAAAATATTATTTCTTCATTTCAAATCTGTTTAACTTTTGTTTCCGTCTTTGTTTGTTTCATTGTATTGACTAAGGCTTCCAGTACACTGTTAAATTGGAGTGGTGAAGCGGACATGCTCGCCTTGCTCCCGACTTTAGGAGTAAAGCATTCACTCTAACCAGGAAGCGTGATGTTGGCTGTAGACCTTTTGTAGGTGACTTTTATCTACAGAGGGACAGTTTCCTTGTATTCCCAGTGGCTGAGAATTTTAATCACAAATGGATATTGCATTTTGTGAAATGCCTTTACTGTAATAATTGATAGGATCATATGTTTTTCTTTCTTCTTCAGACTATTAACATGCAAAATTATATTTATTTACTTTCACATATTTAAATGCCATTGTATTTCTGGGGTAAACTCCACTTGATGGTGGTATATTCTTCTCTTTATGTATTGCTAGATTTCTTTTGTTGTTGTTTCCATATTCTTGAGGGTTTTGTGCCTATAGTGGTGAGTTATGTTGGTCTGTATTTTTCTTTTTGTTAACTATCTTGGTATGCTTTTGAGGTCAGTGTTATGCTGAACTTACAAAATGAATTGGGAAGTGTTTCTTCTATATTCTGGAAGGAATTGTTTAGAACTAGTGTCATTTATCTTAAAATGTTTGCCAATAAAATCATCTAGCTCTGGGTTTTCACCTGAAGGATTAAATATGAATTCATTTTTAATAGCTATACATGAATATTTGTTATATATTTCCTTTTCAGTGAATTTTGGTATTTTATAGTTTTTGTCTTTGGTCCATGTTTATAAGTTGTGAAATTTAAGTAGGTAGAGCTGTCTGTAGTATTCCTATGTTATCCTTTAAATATCCTAAGAATCTGTAGGAATATCTCTTCTTTCAGTACTCTTATGAGTAATCTGCGTCTCCTCTCCTTTATGTTTGTAAGTTTTCCTAGATATTTATCATCTTTATTTCAACCTTACAATGAACTTTCTTGGTTCATTTATTTTCTCTTTTGTTTTGTTCTGCTTTCAATTTCCTTGATTTCTGCCATGATCTTTATCATTGTCTTCCCTTTTCTGATTTGGGTTTATTGTGTGCTTTTTTTTTCTTTAGTTTCTTAAGGTCAAAGCTTAGATTCCAGAAGAAGATTCTAGAAGCAAGTCCACTTCTTCTTTATCCTTGCTGATTTTCTCTCTACAATTTCTATCTTATACTGAGAAAGGAATGTTAAGTCTCCAACTACAATTGTGGATTTATTTTTAATGCTTTTCTTTGCTATCTTCTGTGTAGAGTATTGGTAGCAGCTGGCCTTACAATTTAAATTCTGGTTGGAAGTATATCTGAATTGATGTCATTCTCCATAATAGTGTGGCTGGGTTCAGCAAGTTTCTTCTTAGCATAGACAAGAATGGATGCTGAATGGAAAAGGGAGTTGGCTGTGTTGGTATTTTCTGTTGCCCTTCATATTAATTCATTTCTGTCATTCTGGAAACTGAGCTCTGTGGGCTGCCTCATCTGGGCACTCTTGCCCTCTGGCTTCCAGGTGGCTAATGGGAGAATCTGGGAGAATAATGGAGGATGTAGGGGGAGAGACATAGGAATATTGACCCATGCACTCTGTTCCTGATAGTCCCTTCCTGCCTTGCTGAAGGGCCTATAGTTGCCATATTCTAAGATACCAGCTTCTGAGGGATGCCTCCTCCTCCATTGGTCCCTATATCAATGCTGTTTCCTCTTCTTGCTCCTTCAGGCCTAGATGTATTCAGAACCTAGCTAAGGGAGTTGCAAGAAACGTATTAAATGAATGCTTAATTAATGGAAGGCTGCTATCACATGCTCCACACTAATGCCAAAACACTACCAATCACGGAAGAATCTCTGCAAAGGTTTGGGATTTGGGAGTGTTCTTTGATGGTATTGTAATACTATAGTGGGTAATTGATTCTTAAGTTTTGTAAAAAAAATTATCACCTTCTAAGCCCCCCATCCCATAATTATACACTAAAAAAAAAAAGACCATTTTTATGGTCACTGCTTATTTATTTTTCTTACCAATGAAGTTAGCTAACAGACATGCTGAGGTCACTCAGAGTTGCTGCATTGTAAGGTCGTTTCACTTCTTTCTGATGTGATATATCTCACGTCTCTGTGAAGCAACCCGTGACTTTTGATGCAGAAGATATCACTCAAGACAGAGATTCATCATTCTAGAGATATTACAGTCAGAGAACCTTTTTTAATCTGCTGGGATGTGGACAAATGATGTTTTATTCTTGTAGCATTACTGTGTGCAAAGTATTTACTTGCTCGTGTGTTTCATTCCATTACTTTCTGTGCAATAAATGAAATGCCCCAACTTGAAAAATTCAAACCTACTAAAGAAGAAAAAAGAGTGGAGGAAAAAGACTTTCAAATAAATATGGCTTTTTAAAGCACATACTGAAATAGTATTTAATTGTGCTATAAAGTAAATTTTATTTCACCATTAAACTTACTTTCCATGCAGTATACAGTATTGTTTCTTTTCTTGCAATGTAGTCTCACTTGCTATGTATTAATTATTTTTGAAACACAGTTTCCTAATATCCTAACCACATATGTAGTCTATGCATCTACCTCTTCTGCAAGTCTCCTCTTTGCAAATTTCTAATCATGTTCCTTCCAAGTTCCTGAACATCCAGCTCAAACGTTGGCTTCCATTCATGAGTCAGTATGCACTCAGACTTCTGGCAATTTCTCTTTCCATGTAAAATTAATGACCAGATGCATTGATCAATGTTCTGCCCACTAGAAAAATTTTTCATCAAGTCTGTCCATCAGGAATGTCCCAGAAAATCCCACGGGTATGCCGTGATTCACCAATAGGGATCTGTTGAAGTCTCTAAGCTGTATCTCGATCTGTCATGGACACTTCATGCTCTGTTATGTCAGCCTTATGGCTCAAATGACAGAGAAATGGGCCTGTTGCAGAGCTTTCCTTTGTTCTGATACTCACTCAAAACTAGCGGCTTTTTGAGTCACTTGTAAATGGATCAGCAAACCCAGATGAAGAATATGTTGCCTCCCAAATCTAGAACCCCACTAGTTGTTATGCTTTATTTTTGGTTATAAAAGCAGCCAAATACAACAACTTATCCTTCACCTTATAAAGGATGCCCCGCATCCACACCACTGGGCCCCTAGAAATTGCACTAGTTTAGAAGTCCCCTGAATTTTTGTCAGTTTTATTTCTCGGCCTCTCACATGCCAATATCTTGCCAATAAGACTAGAGTAGCTGTTACTTCTTGATCACTAGATGCAATCAACTTAATTTCATCACTGAACTGGGCCAGTATGACGTCCTGTGGAAAAGAATGGCAATCAAGATCCCTGCGGGCTCAATTATGATATAGGGTTGGAAATCTGTTATCCCCCGAAGTAGAACAGTGAAGTTCTATTGCCAGCCTTGCCAACTGAAAGCAAATCATTTTTGGTGGTCTTTCCTAGCAGTACTGAGAAAAAAAGAATTTGCCAGCCCAATAGCTGCATTTCAGGTACAAGGAAATGTATTAATTTACTCAAGCTATGAAACCACGTTTGGAAGAGCAGCTGAAATTGGAGTTCACCACTTAGTTAAGTGTATGATAATCCACTAGCAATCTCCAAGACCCATCTATTTTCTGAATGAGACAAATTGGCAAGTTGAATGAGGATGTACTGGGAATTACTACCCCTGCGTACTTCCAGTCCTTGTGTGGTATTAATCCCTACCAGCCCTCCAGGTAGGCAGTATTGCTTTTGGTTTCCTGTTTACCCAGGTAGAAGCTTTTCTAATGACTTCCATTTGACCTTTCCTGCTGTAATAGTCCTTACTCACAGGTTAGGGAACCAGTATGGAATTTCTTCGGTTGCTAAGTATGTCTGTTCTAATTACCCATTCTGATACTGGGAAAATAACCATGAAGGATTGTGGATGTATTGGACTCATGTTAAGATAAAGCTGAGTGAAAACTCCATTAACCGTCTGACTTGTATAAGTCTCTACTCTGATTGGTGGACCACAGTGACGTGTTGGGTCTCCTAGAATTAGCGTCAGTTCAGAGCCAATGTCCAGTAAATCCTTAAAAATCTGATTATCTCTTTTTTTCTTTACATACTGTCACCCTGGTAAAAGGCCGTATGTCCCTTTGAAGAAGGCTGGAACAAAGTTTAACAGTATAAATTTTGACAGGGTCCATCCGGAAGGCGATCTGGCTTCCCTTCATTCAAGAGATTCTAGGTCTATAAACCGGCTCAACTCTGGGAACTGTCAGGATCCCATTCCTCCCCAGCGAATGCCCTCCCTCTAAGAGCAAACACCCTGTGAGGTTGGGAGTTCAGTTTGTGCTGTAATTCAGCTTCTTGCAGGATGAGCCTCTGGGTCTGATTTTCAAAAATCTCAGCTCTGTGGCTGTAGGAAATAAGCCTGTCTTCCAGGGAAGTCATAGACACATTCAGGTCGTTCATAAGGAGTTTAAGCTGGGAGTCTGAATCCCTGAACTCAATATTTCCTTTCCCTACTTTCTCCAGTGTAATTATGAACAACCAGAAATTTCATTAAACCCATTAAATTGACGAAAATGTTCTAAGATATCAAATGCAAAGCCAGTCAGAATATGACTTTTCTGAGTTTTTGATTAGGAATATCCAATACTGGTGCTTTGTGTATCTCTATTGCCCCATTATGGAGTGGACTACCAGTACTTTCGCTACCATTGAAAATAGAGATATTTGTGTCTTTAAATATACTTAGACTAGAACTCATGCCGGATACTCCAGAACCAATTCAGAAAATTCATCATTAAGATTTTATTCCTTGAGAACAACTCTCTATTCCAAAATCTGTATGTGTCAGCATTCTCCAGAGAAGCAGAACCAATAGGATATATGTTATTTATTTGAAATATTTTATTTTTTATGTATTACTTTTTGCTAAAGAAGATTCTCCCTGAGCTAACATCTGTGCCAGCATTCTTCTATTTTGTGTGTGGGTCACCACCACAGCATGGCTGATGAGTGGTGTATGTTCGCGCCTGGGATTTGAACCTGTGAACCTGGACTACTGAAGAGGAGCATGCTGAACTTAACCACTACACCATGGGACTGGCCCCTTTTTAATTTTTTTATAGAGACATTTACATTTACACATTTCTCTATATATACCATTTTAGTTGGATCCCATTAGTTTTTATATGTTGTGTTTTCATTTTAATTTATCTTGCCATATTTTCCAATTTCTCTGATGATTTCTTTTTTGACTTACTGGTTATTCAGGATTTAATTTTTACATATTTATGAATTTCCCAAATTTTCTTTTTATTTACTTATAATTTCATTTCATTGTGGTTAAAGAAGCTACTTCATATGATTCTAATCATTTTAAAACTATTTAATCTTATTTTATGGTCTAATATAAGTTTATCCTGAAGAATGATTCGTGTGCACTTGAGAAAAATGTATATTTTGTTGTTGGTAGTGAAGTGCTGTACAGATTTCTGTTAAGTCTATTTGTTTTATAGTGTTGTTCAACTCTCCTATTCTCTTCTTGATATTCTCTCTAGTTATTCTATCAATTGTTGAAAATATCATATCAAAGTCTGCAATGATTATTATTTTTAATGATATAAATCCTCTAATCTTCTATTGAGTGCCATTATGCCATTATTTCTTCAGATGTTCTTTCTTCCCTTTTATCACTCTCCTTTCTTTCTGGAACTGCCACCATACTTATACTGGTACACTTGATGTTCCACATGTCTTTGAGATTGGTGGTAAGGAGACTTCCCAGCAGCAAGAACTACAAGTTCAAGAGGCTCCAGGCAGAAGCAGTTTGGAGTAATCAAGAAGCAGCAAGGAGGACAGCACCTCTGGAGCTCAGTGAGTAAAAGAGACAATGATGGGAGACAGGGTCTGTATCACAGGTGTGCCACCTTTGCACTTAAGGGCCCTGCATCACAAAAGGGCCCTCCACTTGGTTTGATGCTCTCCTGTCACTGTCATAATAGCATTAATTATTTTTGAACAATGGTTCCACATTTTTATTTTGCCGTGGGCCCTGCATATTATGAAACTGATTTTACGGGAAAGGATAAATGTAAAGGGACAGACAGGAATCAGAACCCCAACACTGGATTTTATTTTAAATGAGAAGGCCAGATATTGGAGTGTATCAAGCAAGGAAGAGTTGTGGTCTGTTTGTAGAGAGGCACAGTGGTTAAGAATATCAGCTTTGAAGTCAAACTGCCTTGGTTTTAATCCAGCTCTGCCACATGCTGGGTATGTGATCTTGGATGATTTACTTAAATTCTCCGTTCCTCAGGGTTCTCAGGTAGAAAATGGGAAATTGATAACATATCTCACTGATTATAGTGAAGAATGAGTTAAAACATATATGATGTGATTAGAATAATTACTGGAGCATCACAACAACTCTACAAGTATTTGCTATTATGATTAACAGCAGAGGTAAGATTTCTGTAGCATGTATTATAAGTATGTTGCCAGCCATTATGCTGGAGGGCAGTGAGAGAAGCAGTGAGTGGCAGGGGATGTGGTCAAATTTGAAATGGCCAGAGGCCAGATCTTCTAGGACTTGGTGGTTCTTGGTGAGAAGTTGGGACTGTAAGTAATGAAAAAGTTGAGCATAAAGAGTGAAATGTTCTGATTTGCATTTTATTCCCCTGGTTCTCATCTCTTTATCAAAGATTTAGGCTGGTATCTTGACTCAAAGCCCACTCAGAAAAAAGTAAAAGTAAATTTCGGAATTCTTGCTGCTTCTTGAGGGAGACAAAATAGCAACCTCATTCTGGCCAGCTGCATTTCCTAATCTTCTTTGAAGGCATGGAAGGGCCTGAGGCCAACTCTATAATATATTCGAAAAATGGTCCAAGTTCAGGTTCCTTAATGACCCACCCACAAGTAAACTTGTTAAAAATCATCACATGATAATCTCTTTCACAATCATCAATAATGACCAATTTGTTCCTTCACAGTCACTTCTCTGACAACAGTGGCGTCAAACTTCTAGCTTCTGCAATTTCTTTCTTTTTCTTATCTCCCTTTTCTTGATTTTGGCTACAGTTCTTGTTCCTCCACTAAAAGACATCTGATGGTCCCTATAAGACCTAAAATCTATTGCCAACTACAAAACCCCCTTATCTTGAAGGGGGGAATAAAAATAACGTTCAAAAGAGTTTACAATTACATAAAGATAGTGAATCCAGGAGCTTCCAGAAAGGGCTGCCATTATAGACACCCATTACAATCATCCTACATGGCAGTCAATTGCTGTTAGGGTAGTTATTAGTATCATCAGTCATCAGTGACCATGTTCAATATTTTAATACATGCAAGCAGGAAGATGAAACAAAGCCATTGCCTTGCCAATTTGATGATATTGTCTGGCATGCTCTTTGCTGTGCAAGAAGTACACCAGAAAGGGGGAGACAAGCAACTTTGCTTCCCTACTGGCTGGAAATCTGTAGCACTTGGAAGACAGTGGACACATTTTCTGTCACGAAGAGCTTGTACGTGTACTGCAAAGAGAAACCTTAAAACAGGGCAAATTTTTATAACTAGGTAGCTCTCATATAATGGGAAAATGGGAAGTAAGAATGGTAATTATATATAGGCAACATGTCATAAACACTGTGGTGGTTTAAACTTCAGTTTTCATAGGTTCATCTGGAATAGAAATAAAAATGCAGAGTCCTCTGAATTACTGTTTCAGTAATTCTAGACTATGGCCCAGGAATCTGTTTTGGTAATGTTAACATAAGGTCAGATGCAGGGGGCACATTACATGCTAGGGAGGTGTGACAACACCGACTTTCTCAGTTGTGGTTTCATGTGCCTTGGACAAGTCACCTGAAGTATTCAGTTGATCACATTCATAATCTGATAAGCTGATCTCCTATGAAAAGTAACTTTTTTGCTAAAAGTCACCATCCTTGTTTCAAATTCTTCCATCCTTCTACTTAAGAAAAGCTATGCTATTCTTTTTTTATATTAGATTTAGAGTTAAACTTTTTTGTTTCTGCTCATTGTTTAGCAAGCAGTTTTATCACGGATTTATGGAAACTTGGGTGGGGGATAATAAGTGCCAGTCATCAGAGTCCCATAGAATATAAATGCCCAAATCTTACATTTTCTGCTTTGAGTGACTCTCCCAAGGCCAATAGGCTGCTTTTTCTCCAAGTGACAGAGCCTTGGCCTGGCCTGAGGACTTTTTTCAACTTTCAGAGTCTCCCCTCACTGCCAGGACAAGGAAGCAGTGAAGCCATTTGAGAAAGTGCATTCTACACTTCTTGCTTCCAGCATCCACCGAGCACTTACCTGCCGGACTCTGCGGAGAAGGCAGTGAGAAAACAGACAAAGCCATGCTCTCCAGGAGATTAGATTTTAGAAGTAGGAGACGGACAAAATGTGTTTACAAATACATGTGTAAAATAAGGTTACATAGTGATGCATTTCATGCAGAGAAGACAAGCAAGTTTAGGGGATACACACTGATGCCAGTAGAGTGGTGGGGATAGTGCTACCATTTTAGGCAGGAGAGTCAAGGATAATCCTTCTTACACAGAGAAATTTGAGTAGAGAATAGAACCAAATGAGCTGGATAAATATTTAAAGAAAGAACACTCCAGGCAGAGAGACCAGCAGGTGCTGAACATTGAGACAGGAGCTTCTCAGCAAGTCCAAGGGACAGCAAAGAGGCCAGTAGAAATGGAGCCAAGGGAGTCCCAGGGAGCATGGTGGGAAATGAGGCCAAGAGAAGGAGGCCCCGTACTGCAGGGCGTTGTAGGCCATAATGAGGATAATGTTTTCTAAAATACAATTTTCAATGATATTGGAAAACGTTGGGTAATTTTAAGGAGAGGAATGTCATGATGTAAGTTCTTTATTTCAAGAATTGGTAAGGACACTCTTACCGATGTGGTGACTAGATTGTAGGGGCAAGAGTGGTACAGAAGGACAACTTAGAAAATTGTTAGAGTAGTTCAAAAGGGTAAAAACGGTGTATTTAGTATGTGTGTTGGTTATAAGAGCTCCAAACTTTTCAAGGGCTTGTAGATCCACAGAGACCTTATCTCATTTATTCCCTCAAAAGAAATTTCAGGGCACCTCAGGAAGGAGTCAGCTCACACGCTTCCCTCAAATAAAAGGGGAACGTGCAGGAGGGGTGTAAAGCAGGCCACTTGCTCCGGAGCTTTGAAGTGGGGATGGAGAAAGATTGAAAAGGAAAGTTGATGCTTCTATTTCCCAAATGAGAATAAAAATCTGATTTCAAAAAAGTAATGAATGTGCATAGAATCATTTCTACTGTAAAATTGGAAGTGAGGCTTCATTTTGATTAATGTTTTATTGGGGTTTTAACAGTTCCAGCAAAACTAGCACTGGGCCTCTGCGAGTTTAAAACTTGGAAAGCAAAGGCAATCTGGAATGCAAATATTTTTCCTTTTCTATGAAAATATCATTGGAGCATGTAAATATTTCATTCATATACCTACTCATTTAGGCTTTGAAAGGAACTGTTTATCTCCTTGGATCACAGCCTATGATACATCTTAGTAAGATCATTATGCTTGCAAGTTAGGGTAAATAAACTCTTATTCTGCAAATGTTATTCATTATCAGTTAAGATAAATAAGAAAAAACAATCTGCGAAATAATTTACACCAGAAAGGTAAAGAAAATAATTACATTTTTGTAGAATTCTTGGGAAACAAATAAACAGAATCCTTTTATTAGTACTTTTGACTCTTAACATTAGACGGAAATTAGAAGTTTTTAGGAGAAAAATTATGTGATGATATTGTGTGAATAAATGGAGAGGCACTTGATGGAACTATTCAAGGGTTTTAAAAGGATGAGCATGTCTTGACTCATTCTTCTTAAAAATATGAGTTCAATGTGGCATGATCTAGATAAACTAGTCTTTTTTTTTGGATAATCAAAATTAGGAGAGTTTCTTTGGAAACAAGACAAATCATACCTCCTACTTACCACACACTCACACACGCACACACACACACACACACACACACACACACACGAAGAGAAATATTCTATACGTGTGTCCAATCCCAAATCCATAGTAATTTTCCTACTGGGAATTTGTGAAGGTATCTATGTACGTACAGATACCTTTAAAATAGAAATAGGTGGCGTTTGTTAAATGCTTACTGTTTGTCCTATTTATATGATCCCATTCAATACTTAAAGGAAATAGCTATTATTATCATGAAGTATGCCTTCTTATTATTCCCAATGTGCTGGTAAAGACATTGATACACACAGAGTTTTGTTAATTGTCTGAGGTCACACAGTTAATATGAAGCTGAGCACAGAATTTAATGCAAACCGTCTGACTGAAAGGCTTTGCTCATAATCATGTTGTAAGGTAATTATGTCTACACTCTTAAAGGTTTAGATGGCCGTATGCAGTGGAAGAACTCTTGGTAAAGGTGACCTGGAAGTGGTGTATTTACAGACGCAAAACTGAGACACAAGCTCAGGAAGGCTTCTGAGGATCTCTTAACAATATCTACCACCCCCACCGTGCCTGGCCACCCCTTGGTCAAAGCGAAGCACACAGGTCAACCTTGAGAGGAGAGAACCAGTGAGTTTTCATTGTTTATTCATATCTAAAGGAATAATAGGAGACAACTTCTAGGATAGGTTAAAGGACAATAATTAGCTATGAGGTCACCTGGTGACGTGGGAGTTCCTAGAAACTGTGCAGTGGGCGTCAGTCAGAAAAACCATCTTCAGATTGTCTGAGAAAAGAAAATTATACAAATCATACCACATCTTAAGTAAAAGCCAGTTCATCTTGCATTGCACCATGGAGTGATCAGTATGTCATTCTGCAAGTTATAGCAATGCATTTAACTGTATTTAACCCAAATTTCAAATACAACACATAAAGGACAAAGCAACTATGCATGACTTTATTTAAACAGACAAAACCTAAGCAAAGTATTTTCTCATAAACAGACACTGGTTTTCAAAAGCATAGTGATTTCAAAGTAATCCATGCCTGGAAACATCTACAGCAAATTTCTGTTATAAGAACATTCTCTCATTATCATTTGAGATAATGAAATCCCTCCCTTTCCCTGGTCTTATGATTTCCTTTTATTTCTCTAACAGTGCCCCTTTCCTCCAGTACAGTCAGAGTGGATAGGATAATTACTAGTATAATTACTTACTTCACTTTTCCCAAGTAAAAAATATTTTGGTTACTGTCAGGATAGTTGTTAAAATTCCTCTGAGGCTCCAGGAATGCAAAACCATGATAAAAGGAATTCCCCTTTTTAGGACACCCAGCAAATGACCCCACATGTAATTTCCTAGTCTGGGTCTAACTTGTAGACCAATGAACAGACATAAAGAGGTACCTGAGCGAAGCCTGTGTATTCGAGGGATGGGGGTGATTGTCTACTTCAAGTGGCTGATTTGAGAGGCTAATATGTTGTGCCCATTTCCACAGCATAAATTAGCATAGTGTGTTCATTGCAACAGCACTGGACATTTACTAATGTATACATACACAGTTATCAATTGTGCTCTTAGAATTTCTGTGTTAAAATAACATGAAACATGTAAATAGGAATGGAATCACGGCAGCAAAAAGGGCAATTGACTGATATGTGGATATTTTGCTGAATTTATACCCATGAACACATGCCTACAGGCGTGTACATACAAAGATAGAAACGTAAACACACGAAGATATTCATATGCTAAATTTATGCATGCACAAATTAGAATGTTCGAAAATTCCGGAAAGCATAAATGTGCATAGAAACCACTGTAGTAATGTCTATAATGGGCATGTGCAAACAGGAGCATGCACAAATGCATGCAGTGCACATACCTGTGTATGAGAAGACACATGAGCAGTTATTAGGTTTCAATATGTCCATAGACAAAACAAACACATCCTAGAAATATCTGAAATTTATTTGTGGACTCCAATACCAAAACACTTTTAAATGCCTCCCCCACCCCAAACTCCAATACCAAAAAAAACCTTTAAATGCCCCAAATGAAGTGATACTGAAAGGAGAAATGGCAGTCAGTGGGATTAATATTATAGAGGAGAAAGATCTGCTCTAAGTCTTCATCCAAAAAACTAGTCTATGTCCCTATCGGGGGAGAATGAGGATATTTCTTCCAGGGTTTGTATTTCACCACCTTCTTATCTCTAATCATGTTAAGTTGAAAACACACAAATGCATAAAACACCAACAAACTGCTCATTTTAGGACCAAGAGGATGACATGAGAGAAGGTGTATTCTTTTTCAAGGATGAGAGTTCATTTCATCAACTTGATAATGATCTAATTTACTTTATTGAACACACAGTTCTGCTGATTCAGAGAATGTTTCTTCTCTATCTCACACCTTTTATGCAAACATTAATTACTCTAATATGCGTTAAATTTTCTACATATTTGCTGGGTAACAAATGACCAGAAACACATTTAATAAATACATTCAGTTTTATTTAGGCCACATATACTTCAGGAGGATTTGTTTCAGGGATTAACAGAGTGGATTTAAAGTGTGCTCTTCATTATCTGTTTTCTTTCCCAGTTGTACTGCCTGTCTTTCTCTGTGTCAGAATCACCTGATGAAGTCATTCTCAGTGGCTTGCTTAAGCAAAGCATCAGCAGCATATATGACTCATGTTGGAACCATGACCATTTCAAGATGTGGACCCTCTGCAAGTGGACACTAAGATTTACATACTTACGTTATCCCAAGGAAAGGCATGAAGAGCAGCTTTGGGAATTTCCAACCCAAACATTCTTTCAGTTTTAGCATCAAGGTTTGAGAAATCTAAACGGATCAAACTGAAATTTGCAGAAGAAAAAGCACCAACTTGTCACCTTGAATGTGTGGTTAATTTAACGGGAATTCATAAGAGGTGTTCATTCTCTGCGCAATTCTGCTGCATCTCCTAAACCTGAGCTGGGACCATCTGCTGAATATCTGTCTCTTGACTTACTTTTAATGGGTACTTCATCATGAAAAAAGTAGTAAAGATAAGCCAGAGTCAGGAAAATGACATGATCCCCTACAGTTGCTCTCTCTTCTCCTCCCCCTTGGGAGAGATATTGCCCATGGAAGAATGCTCATTGAGCAGTTAAGCAGGTGTAGAGGTCAACTGCTTCTTCCAGGAGCCCAAATAGTGCCTGATTTTCTGGGAACAAATATATTGCATTATATGCCTTCCCAAGATGCCACTGTGTCTACAGGATATGAAGTGAAATGGTGCTCTTGAAGGAATTAAGGAATTTAGGAGTGGGGAAGACGGAGAAGGGGAGAGGGGGCAATACGTACACACATTTGCTTTACTTCTGATGCAAATGCTGTAGTGGAACAAGAGAAGGACTGCACAGAAGTTCTGGTCAGTCAATGTGATATCAAAGGCATGGCTTTTCAGGGAAGGAGAGAGATAATATCACAGGTAGAAGCCTGAGAAATGAAAATTTCTATTTTAATAAAAGAAAGTAGAAGAAACTGGGGCCTGGCCCCATGGCCGAGTGGTTAAAGTTCTGTGCACTCTGCTTTGGTGGCCTGGGTTTGCAGGTTCGGATCCAGGGCAAGGACCTACTCCACTCATCAGCCATGCTGTGGAGGTGTCCCACATACAAAGTAGAGGAAGACTGGTACAGACATTAGCTCAGGGCTAATCTTCCTCAAAAAAAAGAGGAAGATTGGCAATGGATGTTAGCTCCAGGTGAATCTTCCTCACCAAAAAACAAAAAAAGAAAAAAGAAAAAATAGAAGTAATCTATTTTAAAGGTTTCCATGGAAGAAACCTGCATGTCTTGTCACCTATACCTAGTAGACTCATATATCCCAGCTTTCAGGGACTAGAAAGAAATGGCAATTTTCCCATATGATGTTTTCATTTTCTAACAGCACTAATTCACAACTATGTGTATACTTGAATTCAAGTGCTCACTTTCAAATATTGTTAGCCAGTATCTGAGAATACTACAAAATTTATTTTTTAGACATCCATGAAAATATTATATATTCATTAATCTTAGTTTGATATCATCTTCTCAGTGAAGGCATCATACAACAAGGGTACATTATGTCGCATGCCCCTGACCTGTAGCATGCTGGAAAGAGAAGCCTGGTTTCTCTTTTTAGCAATCATGCATTTATCTGTGTGCTTCCTGTGTTAGTGGCTGCTTCTTTCTCTGTCCTGTTCTTTGCAGGACAGGCAGTGTGGCGAAGTGGAAGCTGGGAGCATGTAGATCCCAGCAACGCATTGCCAAGTCTGTATCCCACCTCTTCCTCTTACTAGCTATGTCATCTTGGGCAATTCAATTAACATTTTCCTACCTCAATGTGTTCCTCTGTGAAACAGAGATAATTGTAATATATTTCTCAAATAATTCTGAGACTATTTAACTAATATTTCTTTAAATTTAAAACAGTGGCTGGCACATATTAAGTGCAAGATTAGTATTCATAAGTACTACTTTTGCTTACCATTAGATCCTCAACAAAAAGTGGAATGGTAGGCACGTTTTAGAATCTCAAAGAATATTTACGGTATGATCGAATGATTGGCCAAGTGATAAACAATGGGAGAAGGGATCATAGAGATTATTTTACTCAGTGATCTTCAAATCACTTTAGACTTGGACTCCCTTTCTCCATTAAAAGTATATGCAGAGCCAGCCCTGACGGTCTAGTGGCTGAAGTTTGGCATGCTCCGTTTCAGCAGCCTGGGTTCAGTTCCCAGGCATGGAACCACACCACTCATCTGTCAGTAGCCATGCTGTGGTGGCAGCTCACATAGAAGAACTAGAAGGACTTATAACTAAAATATACAACTATGTACTGGGGCTTTGGGGAGAAGAAAGAAAAAAAAAGAGAGAGGAAGATTGGCAACACATCTTAGCTCTGAGTGACTATTTCCCAGCAAAAAAAAGAGAAAAATTTACAGGAGCTTTTCAAAAAAAAGTTTATGCAGAATGTGTAAGCCTAACAGATAAATTATGTAAAAGAACAGATACTCTAGTTGACTGACGGTGAGGCTTTGTGGAGTCCACAGCCCCATCCTCCACAAGTTCTTTTACCTCCTCAGCAACTCTTGCGTTATGTCTGCTAAACGACTAGGCTCAGCAGAATGAAGAGGAAAATCTCTGATTTAAGTCCAACTACTTAAGGTCCAAGAGGTTAGAAACTAATACTAAAAGAAATTAAGTGGCCTGTGCAAGTCTAGAGGTGTCAAAGCTCGTTCCAACTCAGGACACATACACGCTACTTCATCGAGCTGCATTCCAAAATTCACCCAGGAGCGCCTTACCTACTCTGCTTAAAGTCGCAGCCACAGGCCTGTTGATAAACTTTTCAGAGAAAAAGGCAAAGGACAAACAGCCTAAAAACAAAACAAAGAAAAAACCAAAACTAAACCACGATATGTACTGTCTCTCCCTAAAAGACAACGACGGCCCACAGGCCCCTGTTATCGTACAAGGATGGGCTCCCTTGCTGCTGCCCGTCCTTCCTCAGGTTCTGAATTCAGTCCACGAATATTTGGGCTCCTTCTGTGAGGCAGTGAGTTCCACACACTTGAGACTAATTCGTGAACAAAACAAAAATGTCTGTCATCATGGAACTCTATTAAAGAAAAAACAACACATTAAATAAAAGAAAAGATTTCTGGGACATAGCAAAGAGAGGTTGAAGAAATTTCCAGGAGGACATTTCAAAAAAGTTCTTAGTGATACACAGAAGCAAGTACTATTTTTAATGTTAATATTTGCTTTTTCAATTAGTTTATGTAGGATAATATACATTGTAGTCTTGGTGACACATCTTTATTGAGCAAAAAGAGGCCATCTTTCAGTACCTTTTATTATTCATCACTTGACTATTAATATGTAACATAATCCAGATGGGAGCAAATAGTTTGGGGAAACCTAAGACTGCATAAATGACTAAGAAAATGCCCCCTAAGTAAACAGGCATATGTTTTCACTATTGCCCAGGTCTGCCCAGCTCACTTGACTCTATGGTGTCAATAATTATTTCAGCCTCTGCTGCAATTAGTGCCAATCAAGGTGACAGAGCTATAAAAAGAAAAGATTCCATTATAGCAAAGTTTACAAATATTGTTTTAATCCGGCTATCCACGTTGTCCATCTAAACCGTAAACGTCTCTTTCACATATAACTTTTAGACTTGTAATCCAGCATATTTTATGAGAGAGAATTATGTCTGAAATAGCACTGCAATGCTAAGTATATGATTAAAGAATGAAATAACATAGTTAGCCATCTAGTCTATTCAGTACTTAGAGATTTGAGATCACACAGAAAAACACATCCAGACGAGTTACCGAATTTTTCACTTTTCATCTGAAAATGTTGGCATTGGATAAACACAGTCAGTATTCATTTAGCTCATATACATTTCAGGCACTAGTTCAATCTACATAGTTAATGCATATAAAAAGGAAGTACACAATCCAAAACAAATTCTTAACTTAAAGTGAATGTATAGCATTGGTTTGTATTTAAAAATAACGAGAGAGAAATAAATTGTTAGTTCCGGTAGTACCTATATTAAAATACATTATTCCATTGGAAAGTATGTTTGTTTCTCAATAGGAATTAATTCGTATTCTGCAAAGCATAAGTAATCTTTCACTGCTTACCATTAAGGTACATGATACAACTGTACAATCTATATTCAACATTTAGGTTAATGTTTTCTTCCACATGAGAATAGTCAGACTATGAATGTTAACTCCTCAAAAACAACACCTACTTATATAGCTGTTAATTAAAAGAAATAATAAGAAATGTCACCTCTCTTGTAGACAAAAGCCACATATGTAAGTAAAACATTTTAAACCTCTCTGATGCTATTTTAAAGAAATTAAAGGATTCAGAGAAATAAAATGTGTTCATTATGGTAAAGTCATGGAATATAGTAAAAAATAATTCTTTACTTAATTATTAAAGGGAACTCAGAACATTTCTTAAAAATATTTATAAAGCTCTTTGACTACAAATTATTTTTCTTTTGAAACAAATAATGCCATGAATATACCACAGTAAGCTCTACAGGCTGCAAAATGGTATTTATCATTAAAGAAAAAAAGTATATATATTACACTCATTCAAAGCCCACTTGATCATGCTAGTAATTAAGAGAAGCAAAGAGACTATATTGTCACATGTTAGAATAGGAATTTAGAGCATAGAAAAAATAATTTACAAATGAAGTTATTCAAATTTGATGAAGATTAAGCCCAATTCTCACCTTTCAATGTTACCCTATAAAAATTTCAGAAAATATAAGCCTGATTCTTTTGATTCATTCTAAACATGCCTCCAAACATCCTGTGCTAAGGTGAAATGGTGACTAATTTTCGGTAGGATTCAGAGTCTAGGAGGGAAGCTGGGGCACAGGACGAGGGTGTGAAAGTGAACTGAAATTAAAACCAAAGTATCTGCTTCCCTTTCGTAAAGCTTTGGAGCTGGTTAGGGTTTCTGGGTTCAGTGGGGAAATTACAAGGAATAGGACTCAGGAAACTGGCAACATTCCATCTAATAGAATTATACAATTTTTAGAGCTGAGGAGGAGTTAGCAGGAACCTTGATCTTTTCTGTTATCCTGGTCACCTCATCTGAAAACTCTATGGATCATCTATAAAACTAATTCTCTTTCTTTCTTAGATAGCCTGTAATCTGAAAAATACTGATAAACGACACTGAATTACTCTGCGAGTACAATTGCTACATGAATATATCACAATATTACTTTTACTTTAATGATAGTTTGCCATTTCTCCAAAACGCCAAATTTCTTTGAATATGTCATTGTAATCAAAGGTGTGTCATTATATCCCAGAATTTAAGTTCATCTATTGATTATAGATTTCATTTAATATATATATATTTTATTAACTATCTTCTAACACAGCCTGCCAGGACACAGTGCTCCAAATGTATTAATTGTGGATTGGCAGATCCATTCTATAAAACTAATTGTTTTATACGCTTTCTGTATTTGCAAAATGGGTCTAACCAGCAGAAGTGACTATGTTCAGTGCAGACAAATAACTGGGTCATTTAACCCATTAATTTGAGTCTGTAAGTTTGATGCAACATTGATCCTATCAATCAGATAATCACATACTCAAGTGTCAGCTCCTCTTGCTTGTGAGTTACATTCAGATTATTCAGGAGCACATTTAACTGATCAGTGATATTCCTATGTAGAGCTCTAGCATCAATGATTATCGTAGCCATTGATTTGCTTAATTAATACATTTCTTGACAAAATATACAAATTGGGGTTCATTGGTTCTATATGGCTGTTTTACTTTCATCAAATCTTCATTTTTAAATGTATATTATCTGCTCACACATTTGTATTTTGGAAGCCTCTTTCCATTCCACATTCCACCACAAATTTCATACCCAAAATCACGCTGAGCATTTCAAACAACTTGATTTCTAACTCACAGTATTTCCAGCAGACAACCATAGGAATGTGTCTATAGAATGCCAAAAAATCTAATCAATGTCTCAGAAATTTAGTCATTCATCCAGATATTTTGTCTACATCATACCAAACCAAACACATTTAATGCATTCTGTTAACTGACTAAACCCCTGCCAGAATGCCTTGACACTATTTATATGTGGCTCAAAATAACAATAATGAGGATAGCAATAAACACCCTCAAATAAACAATATATTTGAGTCAGCACAGATTTCAACCTTGAGGAAAGTGACTCCAGTTGGCCAGTGTGGTCCAAAATCTTTGATACGGTTACAATTTAGATTCTAAGAATGCTGAGGATGCACAATATTTTATTAGCCTCCAGTTGATTTCAAAAACTAGATCATAGAAGTACTAGATACCCAAATGTGTCAGAAGAATTAAACGTTACATTGCATTTGAGTTCAAAACAGACAAATTTATACTGGGTAATTGACTGATGACAATGAGTATTTATGATTGCGGATATCCATTTTAATTAGGTTATTGCTTACGGATCATAATTGGCCTGGAATCTTTTGGAAAATGTGTAGACTACTTTATAAAGTTACATAAAATTGTGAAAAAGTTGCATGCTTTAAAAACTTAGTATTTCTATCAAGCCTGTGGTCTAGAAAGAGTATGAAGACAATAGCAAATGGATGCTTTTTAACACAGTTTCTTGATATTTACAGTATTTTTTCTTCTCTAGTTGCTCTCCCTTCGAAGCTGGTCAATTGTTTTTCTGGGCTTTTTTTCACCTTACAATCCGTACAGGGAGGTATTTCCAATTTCTGCTAAACAGTACAGAAATTACAATTAGTTGAGTCAAAATAAATATATTTTTAAGGTAAAAATTACAATCCTAACAGAATAGTAATGTAAATTCATATATCCCAGCATATATCTTACAGAAAGCAAAAATAAAATAAATGTAAATATGTTAATACTGCATGAACGCACATGAAATACTGTCTACAAACGGCAAGATATTTCAAAAACTATTTTGAGAAAACTTTGGCCAAGCCATCCAACTCTGATTAATTTAACCCAAACATTGAGAAATGTTGTGTTAAGTGGAATGAACCCTAAGAATTGCTATGATGCAATATTTTTGTTCAGATATAGAACAGTCTATATAGAAGCTCAGAATTAATCTCCTGAGTTGTGTTCATTTTTGTAGGGAATATGTTCTTCTTTCTACCTCCTCTGCTTCCTAAAATCTTATTTTAATCTTCTTTGTCCTATAAGGAATAGATGCATGTTTTTTGCTCTCTGTTCATTTTTGTTTTTTTTCCGAGTTGGGGGGAGGGGACATCTCCCTCACCCTTATGCTTCTGAGGACAGCAGGGAATCAAACCAAAAGCTTATTGGTAGGCAGAGTGCTCATGGAAAGGTCCAGAAGCACTAGGTGAAGGAAGCCTCTTGTAGAAGCCAATACAACATCCCTGTTTCAGCTAGAGCAAGAGAGAAAATCATTGAACCCAATGGATTCAAGAAGTATCTTCTGACTTAATCAAAATAAACAAACAGACAATACCTGTGGGGCAGGCTCTGATTTTGCAGTGTCAAGGCTTGGGGAATTTTCTTCCTGCTTCGTTAAACAAGTCTTGTCTTGGACAAGCTGCAGTTGAAAATAAGCCAATGAAGTTAAATTAAAAAAAGGAGGACAATAGAAAAACTCCCATGAATTCTTCCTATTGAGAAAATTCCTTCACTTTGATCAAGCTGAAAGGGCCCCACAACTTGAGTGGGATCTAAGGAGAGACGAAGTATTTGTGGTTGGTTTGGGGATCTCAGGGGTCTTCAGCAGTCAGCTACCATAACACAGTTCAATTCCCATGGGAAGTTCTTTCTTTGAAAAATGTCAACAGAAGCAAAGAATTATAAAACTACTATATCTGTGACGTGTCTACACTTTAAGATTTAAATGTGTCAGTGGTCTGTATGCCTCCAGGAACACCGATATTGCAAGCCAGGAAGCAATTTAAGCAACACGGTTATCAATTTGCCTAGCAAAAAAATCTTCAATACCTTAAAAAAGATCATATTTCTGGGGATAAGATCCTGTATTTTACTAACCAGCAAATCTCATCTTATTAGCCTCAACAGTTTTGAAGAAGATGAATTGCAGGCAGCATATTCCAGTTGGGCTTCATTTCCATTTTAACCAAGGTTAAAATATTGAATTTTCCCTTTCACCCTCTCTCCCTCCGATCCTTTCTTCCTTCTTTGTCCTCCTTTCTTCAATTCTCCTTTTCTTATTGCCTCTCCTTCTCCCACCCTCCCTTCCTTTTTTTCTTCCTCTTTATTATAAACACATTTTTAAAGTAACTATAAAAGTTGTTTAGGGTAAGATATTTTTTGATAATTTTCCATGATCCTTTCCATGTGTAAAATAGAGCCCAGAAGTTTAATAGTCAGTGGCCACTGATTAGCTCTGACCTTGGACAAGTCAGCTTGTTTCCTTGGGGTCAAATAGAAAGAGGATACCTAAACCAACTTGGAACGCTAACATTCCATAAATTCTACAAGTAGATGATAAATAAAGAGGATGTATAGAAGATTTAACCTACTCCAATTCAGATTTTAGAGCAAAGTTATTTTTACATGCTCCCTAGTCTCACACTATCTTGGTCTTAACTGAACACACACGATGTCACTTTATGCTTCTATGCCTATATGTATGCCACCCCACCCTCATAAAAGTCTCTCTTCACTGTGACATCCTGAAAACAGCTACTCATTCCGACCCTAGCACATCATTTCCAACACTAGATAGACTTAGTCACACTTTCCTCCTCTAAAGATACCATGCATATTAAAATTTTAGCACTTAATGTTGTTTTCTATGTATAAGCATGTCCAGCTCTTTGGTATCTTGTAAGTTCCTTGAAGATAGAGGCTACATGTATCAACCCTAAATCCAAGCTAGATGTCTACCAGACAGCAAGTGGCCAATATATAATCTCTGAATAAATACTAAATGAATAAAAAAAAATTGGCTATGAAAATATTTCAATTATTAGAATTTTTAAAAATGCCTGATTTTTTCATATGATTGAATATAGGTATATTTGATAGAGGTTCCAAAATAGTTACACACAGCCCCTTCTTCTAAATCAGCCTACAGTATAGTGGAAAAGTAAGATTGTAACTATAATACTAGAAATCGATAGTCGAAACCTTGACTACCTGATTTCAGAGAATTTTAGCAGATATACAGAGGAATCTTCTACACTACCTGAGAAAGAAATTTGTTTCTTTTTATGTTGTGTGGGTTTGAGTTAGACCTAGAATCTAAAATTCCCCTGGACAAATTATAATTATTCTACTGTGATAATACAACTGGCCTTTGATTTTATTATACTTGCTTTCAGCCCTTGAGAAATTAACTAAAATAAGTATATGCAATCAAGCTCAAAACACATGATCAACGCAGAAAGTTCCCTGCATAGTGTAGGATTTCCCAAAATACATTTTGGAATAATGGAATTCAAAGGTTACATAAGTTTGGGGAAAAAGTTTATGTGAACATTAAACAGTTATATTTAAAGTAGTTCTCAGAGCTTTTAACACACAATTTCTTGGAGTTTGGTCTTGAATGATCTGTCCACGTAATCACGTAAGGTGATTGTTAAAAAATAACACTCCTGGGTAATAATTCAGTCCTATTAGTATGGGGCTTGCATTTTTAATCAGCACTCCAGCCATGCAGACTCACAATAGAATTTGAAATCTACTTCTTCATAATGCACAAATGCAGCATAAATCTCTTAGAAGGAGATATAATATAACTATTTTCCAAATCTATTTGACTTCAAAACCCTTTTTTGTGTGGGCATCACTTGAGGTCATTGTCATGGGGAAGATAGTCTAAGATTTGCAGCGAAGTATCTTCTTGCACTAGTGCAACCACATCCGACAATTTGAGACAAGCCTTTGATCATCGGAACAATGAAAACTTCTTAAATTTCAACATTAAAGAAAATATTATGTGGCTAGAAGACAGCTCGAACCTTTTTTGATACTTTGATCTTACAATGAACACTACCTTTAAATTTATTTTTTCTGTGCCTCGAAGACATTGTAGAAACTTCATTATATGGAGTCCATAAAATGTTTAGTGTTTCTCAAAGAGGCAATGGATATAAGGGCAATATAATTACAACTTGCAGGTATCATGCCTTAAGAAGCATCTCATCAACTTTACAGCCACTGAGAGTGTAGTCATTCACTTGGTGAGAACATAAGGGGAGGTTTCCTCATCGAGTTCTCTTACCCTTGTTGCAACTATCACCCAGGTTGTCAAAAATTCCAGAGAGCTGTAGTTAAAGAAGGCAAGAAGAATTTGACCCTTTTCCAACATTATAGTATAAAGGTAGTTTTGCCTAATGGTTAAATGTGCTTTGGAGTAAAACAGACTTTGGTTCAAGTTTCAGCTCTGATGTTTATTCACTGGTGATCTTGATCAAAGTAAATTGATCAGTTACTTATCTCTGGATCTCAGTTTACTGGCGGTAAAATGGGGCCAATTCTTCATAGAGTTATTTTGAGGATAGAATGAGAAAACATATAAAAATATTCAGTATAAATACTAACAAATAGTAAACACTCTTCTTCTCTTTCTTCCTCTTCTCCTACTATTACTGTTGTTAATGATTACAAACCAGTGATTACAGTGAGTTGACATGGACATTATAAATACAAAGCATGCTGCAGAATCAACAGCCGTGCAAGCCTCACACATAAAGAAAGAAAGGAAAGAGAGAAAAGGGGAATTGAAAAACATTTGGAACCAGCTTCCCAGCTGTCCTCATTTGAACACTGAATGCTTGGAACCCTGGGAGCTTTTTATGGTTGGTCTAAAAATGCATGCCCTACCGACTTTTCCACGCTGTTTCTCACTTTGTTTGTACCAGGTATGATAAGTGAAGAGGCAGGCGGAGAAGACTGAGGAGATGGATGAGATGAGAGAGTGGGAGACAGTTCTCTTAAAAAATTGAGATATAGGAGCCTGGCCGTCACACTCACCTTGATGAACCACAGCAGTCTCACAAGATAGATGACTGGGCATTAAGAATGAATCTCTGCTGTCACCTACTCAGATCCACAGATTTTCTTTTTACTATGACTGTTAAATACACACACAAACAGAACTTTTTTCACACTGATATTTCCTTTGCCTCAGTCCCCAACACTACCTGGAATAATTGTGGACTTTTCCTTCTTTTAATTCTTCCTGGTACTACCTGAAATAGAATTGAAAGTCTTGGAAAGAGACAAAAGTGCTATTTCAAATACAAGATTTCATGACTAAACGGAATAAGGCAGTGGTTAAACCTGTGGGCTAAGACGTCCATCTTGAGCCAATGTTCAAGTTCTTAAATCTACGATTTACTAGCTTTGTGGTCTTGGATAAATTACTCAGTTTTTCTCAATGTAAATTTCCATATTCGTGAAATACGGAACAATTTGACTTTATAAATGTGAGTAAGAATTAAGTAAGACAATGATTTAAAGCACTGAGTTCAATGCCTCTCACCACCAGGATCTCAGTAGATTGTAGTAGCAACAATGATGATGAGGCGAAAGATGAATGTTGTAGACAACCTGAACACCTGATGCACATGGGATACTCAATAAAGCTTATCTATTGTTAAATCATAGCTGACTCGCTGGTACTATCTATCCAACAAATGGTGATTGTTTACATGATGATTTATATGGTCCACGAAGTCTGGGGAGAAGTACAGTTCCTCATTAAGTTTTTCACACGCATTTGCATTAATGCAATGCCATCCTTCTGTAGTTGAAGAAAAATGGCATGGTCTAGTTACACCAAAAGTTATAATCATTACAGTAATAAACTATTTTTCCTATCAAACAAGGAAAGAAACAGAAATCATACATTTGCTGTTGGCTATAGCATGATGAAATGGATTCCTTCCTCTCTTTCTAGCTTTTCTGCTCTCTCTCTATTTTGAGATGCTGCTGAGAAAATAAATTGATATAGATATTTTGGGAAATAATTTAATAAGATAGATACAATGGTTTTAAATGCGTTCATCATCTGGTATATTTCACTTGGGATATTCTCTCTTTGAAGGAAATAATCCACAATTAAAAATAATTTTTTTCTAAATGGCAAGACTTTGCACTCAGAAGTACTTATGCAGGTGATTTGTGTAACAGAAAAAAAAATAATACTTGAACATAAGGAGGTCAGTTAATTAAACGATGATAAAATAATAAGATGAGATATTTTGTAGTCATGAAGACAACATTTTAGGATATTTACTAATGTGAAAAATACTTAAGCTAAAAGCATATAATATAAAATTGTCGCGATAATATCACAACAATGCAAACAGTGAGTGCATGTAAAATATTGTCAAACATCAAAGCACAAGAATAAAGTGGAGAGGACAGTCAGACAACCTTATTGTTCTCCTTTAACATTTTTGTTGGTTTCAAAAACAACGTATGCCACATATCTATCTGTCTGTCCATCTATGTAACTATTTTTCTCTCTATATCCATTCTTCTTCCTCCTCTTCCACTTCCTCCCTCCCTCTCTTTCTCCCTTCCTCCCTCCCTTCTTCTTCCTTTACCTCTTTTCCCTTTCCTTCTCCCTCCTTCCCTTTTTCTCTTTCTTTCTTTCTTTCTACTTTTTCCCTTTTCTTGTGGGCACAGCTGATCTGTCACTTCCCAATGAGATATGACCATCTACACAAGAACTGCTTATCCGTGTATAGTTTGCATACACGACAATATACATGTTCATAAAAATATGATATTTAAGTTGGAACAGTACTTAGAAACTTAATCTCTTCTTTCCTTATCAATTTGAACCTCAAATTCTTTTTCTTGAGCTACAGGAAAGGTACAGGTGTCATTTCTCCTCATATATCTATGATTAAAAAATATAATTTTACTTGGGGACTAGTGGGTAGAGCTGTAACTAGCTGTAGTGAATGACTGATTAATTATAAAAAGGAAGTATTTTCTATCTTAAGAGACAAAAAATTTAAATGGTAGTCTTGAGAATTGCATAAAATATTATAATCAAAGGCTAGCACAGGCCTTCAAAACACTTCATCTCAATTAGATGAAATTCAACCTGATTAGTTATGTACCTATTTCTAGAAACTCAATTAATAAAATATGAAGATGGATCAGGAAAGCATGCACAATTTCAACTACTTCAATATGTTGCTCACCTATTCAATTACACAGGAGACCCAGGGAGGAGCACAGCTGGCTCTATAAATTGTGAAATGGCTAAGCCATGAAGTATTTTTGTGAAAATGATTACACACTGTCTCTCACATACACATCTTCACCAACACCACCAGAATAACCAGTTTGTTTCTGTGCTTTTGGGCAACAAACTGCCATCTGACAAAATGTTATATTATAGCCACAAAAGTAGGCAAAGCAACAACAAAACTAAATAGTTGAGACAAGCCCTGTTAATTATTTACCTCTGTGCATGGAAAACAATACTCGATTACAAGATGGTGGGGGAGACTATAATACTGGGGTGTCCCTAGCAATTATCAGGACTCTCATTTTAATGTGGAGACAACAGGCTTTGGAGTCATGCGTAAATGAACTTGAGTCCCAACTCCATCTCCCACTATCTAGGATAATGTGGGTAAATTAATGAACGTTGAGGCTTCTGGACTTTGGTATTTTACAGAAGAAGAAAGCTAAACACCAATAACAAACTTGGGGATTTTCAGCTTCCAATGTTGACGTTAGAACAAATCAACCAACTAACACCACAAAAGACACTGCTCTATTTCAACAATATTTCAGAAAAAGAAGAATATTTTATTGCTAAAAATATAGAAAATATTCAATGTCACAAGAAAGTATTCTTGAGAGGTAGAGAGAGGGATTTAAAGAAAATCCACCAATATTTTATTTGATTTTTTATTCAATGTCAATTTTCCACATCTCTGTACTCTTGAAAACTTCATCACAGGCCAACACTTGCTGGTGGAATGATGTTTGGAAAACACCAATTTAACCTCACTTTTCCCTGATTTGTAAACGGGGGTTAACAATGCTTATATTTAAAATTTTGACGTCAAGTGGGACGAGATAATGTAGGTAACTGCTGGATGAACAGCGTGAAGAGCTAGCTCCTCCAGGTTGGATTCCTTTAGCCCTTATTAGCTGTCTGAACTTGGGGGTGTTACTTCATCTTACTGAGGTTCTGATTCCTCATCTGCAAGGTAGGCAAAATAATACCTACCTGAAAAGGTTGTTGGAAGAGTAAGATCAAATAAAAAATATATCATGGTTTTTAATGGAGTGTCTTATACGTACTAGGTGCTAAATGAAGTTTACCTTCTATCCCTCTCTTCCCACCCTCAGCTCTCCTTCACTCAATCAAAATTCCTCCATTTTGTCATTAAGTATTTGGATCAGAATAGGAACACTGACATTCAGTCTCTTTAATTTTACAACACTCGTGTTAACATGTTGACTCTGGTCACTAGAGAATTGTGACATTGCCAAAGGATTTGTTGCTGTTGCTTTTTTCAGACCTGTGTTTCTTCCTGTCGCATCCTTTCCTGTTTATGATTTAATAGGGCAAGAAAAAAGTCTCACTCACCAACCACTTGTCCTTCTTGAATAACCTTAACCTTGGAAGACGACTTTTAGCTCTACTGTTTTTTGTTTTTTCTCCTCAAGACAGAATCATCAGACCAGTCCATCTAATTTACCTTAGGGATTCATATGCTGCATAAGATTTTCATTATGGTACATGCACATCTTGGCTTCAATGCAAATATCCCATTAGAAATTACGAAATAAACATATATTTAGAATGACCTTTTCAAAAGGGCACTGTTGAGAGTTTAACTAAACTACTCGATAATATTGCTGCCTCAGCATCCATTTTGTGTAGCTAAGGGGCCTTCAGGGGCCTGGAACTGACGTTAGCCCCTCTGGTGAGTGCCTGCCCTTGATAACAGCCAGCGGAGTCACAAGAAAGTGTAAGTTTCTGACATGACTTCCACAATGCCCCTGGTAATAAAGTCTCTCCTGACTTCCAGCTCCTTCCCCTTGTGAGGCCCTTACATAAGACCCCCCAGCTGAGCTTGCCAAACTCCACTCTTGCTCATTTTGGTTTGAATTGATCAATCTTGCCTAGCCTGGAACCCCAAAGCACTTTACCGATTGACCCTAATAAAGGTATGTGCCTCAGGTCCTGCTTGCTCTCTGCCTGCACCCTGCCTTGACCTCCCCACGTGGCCCAGGGAGGTGTGCCTTGTATCTCCTAAACTTCTCCATATCACTTTCCCTTGCCTGTGCTCTTCCTGGAACTTTGGCTCACCCTCCGACACTCTGGGCCTCTACTTAACAAGTGTAAATTTAACAAAAATCGCAAGAGGCGCTATGACTGAATTAATAATCATCAGAAAGCCCACTCAAGGAGAATGGCCTCTTTTGCATTTTGTTTATTTTAAATTACATTCTATTCCTTCTCTCAGAAGTAAAGAATAATACTTTAAGAATTAAAAAAGATGGAATGATTTATCAGAGATTCATTTGAAGTCTTTTTTGAGTTTATTTACTATAACTTTGCTATTGGTATTAAATACTTGGTTCCACTTTATAAGAGAGATTAGTTATATCTCCTATGACCTTTCTCAAAAACATTAAAAGAACTCAAAATAATTCATGCAAATGCGTAACTGGGCAACCTGAGATCCCACCAGCAGAAACTATCTCTAACAGGTACAAAAGCCAATTGAGTTTGCATTTTAAGATATGGGACAGTCTGGAGCCTAAAAACTAGCATGAATTTTAGAATATTATACAGGAGAAAAAGCGGAATTAAGTACCAAGTTACCTAAAAACACAAATGCATTTTTGCTAAATTTTTCTGTGATGCCATGTTTCTGTATGAAACAGACTTGTTATACTTATTAAAGAATGATATTTTAGTACTTTTTTAATATTCAAAAGGTCAGAAACTAGAAAGCAAGAAGTTCAAAGATTGAAAATGTAATGCTGAATCCAGGTGACAGCTCTTCATCCCCTTGATGGAGGAGCTGCAGACTGCAGGGAGGCTGCGTCTGACACCAATGTTCCCTAACCAGGGACCTCTAGACAAGTCACATTCCCTCTCTGAACCTTCATTTCTTTATCCTCCACTTGAAGTAGTTAAAATTTTGAAAAAATGCAGCCATGTCTAACTTTCTAATTTTTTATTTTAGGAGACACAAGCATCTGCTAAGATGAGCATTTTGATAGGAGCTGAAGGAAATACCAATATTTTTATAGTCTCTGTCCTCAAATTGCTTGTTATCTAATGCAAAATGAGAACTTTATACATATAAGCATCATGAAAGATGGACTGTGATACAAGATAATATACATGTATAACCAAGCACTACAGGGAAGGAGAGATAAACGCCATTGGGTGTCTTGCAGAGAAGAGAGGAGGGGTCAAAGAATTATTGACCAGATTAAGCTTGGTATTTGCACATCACTATTTGGCTGATATCCTTATAATAAATATTAGTAGGCTTATTGAGTTATCTTTCTTTATTTACCAAATTAATGTTAACCATTATTCTTACGGTTTCTATATGATTTCTGGTAAGATATCACAATTAAGTTCACATTTTTGCATGCTTTAAATTAAGATGTTATAGAAGGGTAAACATGGAGTTTTATATCAAATATGGAAAGCAGAAAATTGTTCTAACAACCTTAAAAAACTACGACGCCTGCATTATCTGGAGGTACGTCTGTTCCTTCTTAAAAAATACCTCAGTAGCACAATGAAGGATGTCTTGCTGGAAGCCAGCCTCTTCAGATGGTCTGATGGAGTGTAGCCAAGAGTGACAATGGGAATGTGCTCTCTCAGCCCAGTTACTGCAGGGCATGACTTGCCTAGAAAATTTTGTTAACCAAGCATCTGCCAACAGCTCATCAGGGCCACAGAATGTCACACAATAAATATTGGATATAATAGCAAAGTAGGATTTCTTAAATCTCTGCCAAAATTCTTTTAACATGAAAAAGTGGGCGTAATTTTCTATTCACAGCTCTAGAATTTGTTTTCTGCACATTTCCTCCTCTCATTTCCCTAGACAATGACTTGTGTTAAATAAACTCCCTTTGGTCAGGGACTTGCAAGCAGGTGTAATGGCAAGAAACTGAGTGAGTGCTCACAGTGCTAAACATAAGCCATTGTTGCTTTTCATTTCCATGGCACTTTAAGAAATATTAAGTGTTTTCTACCTATGAGTCAGAAATATCGTAAAACACACTTATATTGAGCAACAAGTCTTAATCCCTAAGTGGAAATTAAAATAAAATGGTAAATGTCTTTAATTCTTGATATGCTATTCTATTAAACAATATGAGGCACATTTGCAAACTGTAGGAAAATGGGATGAAGCAGGTACATCCTTTCTTTTCTCCATGTGACTCGAATATTATCATTTAAGCAAAGCTGCTTTCAGAGTAATTTAAACTTACCCCAAACTGACAGTCTGATATGCTCTTAAGCCTTTGGTGATCCATTTCAAGTTTTCTAAATCTACTCAAAAACAGGCCAAGGAATCCAGAAGCTATTTTCCTAAGTGCCCCTGCCTGGCTTGTATAGGGCAGGAAGTAGAATGAACCCACAAAGATATCTAAGAATATGCACAGTCTCTAATTCCAAGTTTGAGACCTTGACACAGAATATATGAGACCTTGAATATTAAAATTGCAGAAGAGTTTTTTAGAATGAACTAATAAAGATATCTATGACATAATTGAATTTTTGTATTTAATACGTTATATATAAGCATCATGATAAACCTGCAAGAAATCAACATCAAAGTTTCTCAAAATGTTTAACAGAATATTGACAGAAGAAATTCTAGGTGGCCTTATTAAAACAATCCACATCCCTGGACTGTGCCCAGGTCTATTGATTAATAATCTGTGGGAGTGGAGCCTTACCATAAGCAGTTTTACAGCTTGACCTGGTGATTCACAGGCATGCAAAAATTTGGAAAACATTGATCTACATTATATCGATAAGAGATCTGAATAATAAAATAATTTGCCAAAGTGATATATTGGGAAACAGCAATGTTGGCATTCAAATCTGGGTTTTATTTAATGTCCAGGCCTTCTCAACTATGTTATTTACCCTCAGGTGTGACCAAAAGGAATGAAAAGGCATCGCCTTTGCTATTTATTTACTAAGAGATTGCATGTGCTCCCATCAGCTCTCAGTGATGTTGTTGACGATCACAGAATCCTGGAACTGAAAGAGATGCTACCGTGATAGTTTTTTTCCTCCACTCTAATGCTTCATTTCCTGACTGTATCTTAATGGTTGTTTCTCATTATTAAATCATATAATATACTAGGTCCTCTAGTGGCTAATTCTATTTTCAGATACTTTTCATTAAAAGTTCACTTTTACATTTGACTGAAATATTCTCCTTCTTATAGCTGTTTCCAACAGCTGCATGTGCTTCTGCCCCAGAGAATACCAGTGAATAAGACGACTCCCTGTTTCAAATTGTAGTTTTTAAGGTTGCTTTTGTCATCTTTTAAGTTTTCTCTTTTGAGAAATAAATTAAAATACTTAATTCAAAAATACTTATGAAAGTTTAAACGAGAGGCGTAGTTTTGCATAAAGGAATAGAAAGCAATGATTTTTGAGGCCTGCTATGTGCCAATTATACACTAGGTGTTAAGTTGGGCTGTCTGTCTCATTGGCTCTTTTAGCAAACTATATAAGGTAAGAGACATTTATCTCTCTTTATCAGAGGAGGAAAATGAGCCTCAAAGGGATTACATACTCATGGTTACCCATTGGGTAACTGGTTAAAACAGAAATGAAACCAATCAACATTACATTCTGAATTTCCTCTTCAGCCGTCCACCTCAAGCTTTAGTGGACACTCTCCATTTGTCATTGCTGAACTTAGAAGCATCATTTCTAGAATGGAACATACTTTATCAGTCTGGACTTAGAAACAAAATTATATAAGGGATTTATCTCCCTTATTCTGGATGTAACGTCATAATTTCGTAAAATCAACATTGCAACTTCGTGTAGTTGTTTTGCAAATCTCATCTCAGTTTGACTCAGAGGTCATAATCATTTAAAACTCTTTAAGCTGATATAAGATAAATATACAAAAATAATTGCATTTCTATATGTTAGTAATTAACAATCTGGAAATGAACTTAAGAAAATAACGCGAGTCACCATAAGAGCAAAAAGAACAAAATACTTAGGAAAAAGAAAACAAAAGAAGGTAAGACTTGTATACTGAACATCTATGAAACACTGCTGAAGGAAATTTTAAAAGATGTACATAACTGGAGAGACAACCCATGTTTATAGATCGGAAGAATCAGTATTATTAAGATGACAATTCTCCCCAAACGGATCCACAGATTCAATGCAATCTTTGTCGAAATTCCAACAGGCTTTTGCATTGTAATTGACAAGAAGACGCTAACATTAACAAGGACATGGAAGGGATTCCGAATAGCCGAAGCAATCTTGAAAAGGAACAGCAAACTAAGGGCACTTAAACCTCCCGATTTCAAAACTTACTGTAAAATTACAGTAATCAAGACAGTGTGGCACAGGCATAAGGAGAGACATATAGATCAACGAAGCCATTGAAAGTTGAGAAATAAATTCATATTTGTAGACAGCTATTTTTTGATAAAGGTGCCAAAGCAGTTAGAAAATGGAAAGAATATTCATTACAGCACATTGTTGTATAGACAGGGGTGACTGAATATCAACATGCAAATAATGAAAATTGAAGCTTATTTCACAATGTGAGAGAAAAGTAACTCAAAATGGATCATAGATTTAAATTTAAGGAATAAAACTATAAACATTTTAAAGGAAAATCTTTATACTCTTGGCTAAAGTAAAGATTTATCAATAAAAGAAAAATGATAAACTGGACTTTATTGAAATGAAAAACTTTAAAAAAAAATAATAATACCATTCAAGACATCTGGTTCCTGCTCTGACATGTAAACAGCTTGGAAGTTGCCACTTTTCTTCAATCTATCAGAGAATTGCGGTCACCAGAAAAACCGCCACCCCAAAAATTGGAGAGCGGGGAAATACAGAGAATGCAGACAAACTTATGTGAAGTAAATACAATGGAGCTATTGGGTATATATATATAATACCTTCAACAAATTGCTGGAGGCTGAGTGTGGACTAAGATAAGATATAAAAACTCCTAGAGGTCTAGTCTAATCTAGGTAGGAAGAGATCACATTTTTGTGGATTTTACCTCCAGGAGTCCTGCCAGGTTTTAATGGTGAAGATCAGAGAACAGGGGAACACCCTTGTGTTTACTCAGAGGGAAGGGAAAATAACCATTTTCACACATGCTTAGGAAAAGGGCAACCATTTGAAGAAGGTCACAGTATTCTCTATAACAAAGACCTACCCAGCAGGGAAAAAATAATTCACCAAAGCCTTATCTGATGCGGGAGAAAGAAAATTACCCAATGCTAGCCCCATCAAGCTTCATAACTCAACCAAAGGAAGAAAAAAACCTGAGAAGCACTGTCACTGTGACGGTCACAGCTAACTAAAAGGCTAAAATCTAATAAAAGGCTTAGGAAACACATCCCCTGCCCCAACACTTTAACTCCACATGAAAAGGACTCCTGTTAAGAACAGTGATTACAGTTAAAAGAATTGCAAAGTTCAGACTTTATTTAAGAAGATTCTAGGGAAACTCAAAGACAACAGGGTGACAAAATCAAGGACATTAGCAGAAATTAAAGTCTCTGACGTGTATAGATACAACAAACAGTAACCACAGCCTAATTCCATGCCAGATAACATAAAATCTCACACTAAAGTTCAATCTATCTCAGTTCCCATTTTGTTTTTGTCCTTAGTGCCATCCGGTGGATTCTGACTCCTAGCGCCCCTGTGCACAGCAGAGCAGACCCCTGCCCAGTATTTTTGTACCATTTTCTCACCTTCTGGAGCTCTGTCAGACAATGCTCCAATGTCATCCACAGGGTTTTCATGGCCAATTTTTTTGCAAGTGGGTAGTCAGGTTCTTCTTCCTAGTCTGTCTTAGTCTGGAAGCTCCACTAAAACCTGTCCACCCAGGTGACCCTACTGGTATTTGAAATACTGGTGGCATAGCTTTCAGCATCACAGCAACAAGACACCATTGCAAACCTGGAGGTGAGTGTGAAGCCCCTCCCTGGACCGCAGAGACTGAGAAGGACAACATTAGAAGGGTAAGAAGAGCAGCCACACTCTGACCACATTGCCCCTCCCCCAAGTCAGCACAGTGCCATACCAAGAGGCCCGCCCTGGGACTACAGTTTCTCCAGTGGAGAAAACAGCCCAAGGTGGATATCAGTTCCTCTAGAATTGCAGGATGACTCCTGGGAGGCCCACTCAGCTCTCACCTCAGAGGAATCACTGCTGATCTCTGGGGATCAGGTAGATATGGAGAGGTACCAGATGTACCAGCTGGTTACAGTAAACAGCCCTCAGATTTTGGCAGATCATATTCCCACATGTAGTAGAGCCCAAACTTAGATTCCAGTCAGCAGCTCTGCTCATCTGCAACCCAAGTTGTATTTAAAAAGAACATTCCTCAACAAAATAAGATGATATACAACAAGCCTACAGATAACATTATACTCAATCGTGAAAATTTAAAAGCTATTCTTCTAAGATTGAGAACAAAACAAGAGTGCCCACTGTCACCATTCCTATTAAACACATTACTGGAAGTCTTAGCCAGAGCAATCAGGCAAGAAAAAGAAATAAAAACATTCAAATCAGGAGGAAGAAGAGAAATTATTTCTGTTTGTAGACGATATGCTCTTATATATAGAAATCCTAAAGACACCACCAAAAAATTGTTAGAACAATTTTTAAAACAAATTCAACAAAGTTACAGGATACAAAATCAATGCAAGAAAATCAGTAACAATACAAGGAATTATCTGAAAAAGAGCTAAAGAAAACAATCTCATTTATAATAGCATCAAAAACAATAAAATACTTAGGAACAAATTTAACTCAGGAGGTGACAGATCTGACACGAATAAAATAAATTGAGGAAGACACAAATAAAAGGAAAGATATCTCATTTTCTTGTAATGGAAGAATAAATATTAAAATTTCCATACCATAGATTCAATGCAAAGCCATCTACAGATTCAATGCAATTCCAATAAAGATTCCAATGGCATTTTTATCAGAAAAAGTAAAAACAATTCTAAAATTTGTATGGAACCACAAAAGACCCCAAATAGCCAAAAGTCATCTTGAGAAACAAGAACAAAGCTGAAGGCATCTCACTTCCTGACTTCAAACTATACTACAATAATGCCACTGGACTCCTCTCTTACATCACTCGCAAAAATTAACTTGAAATGAATTAAAAACTTAAACGTAAGACCTGAAGCCATAAAACTCCCAGAAGAAAACAGGGAAATAACTCCTTGACATTTCTTGGCAATGATTTCATGGATATGACATGAAGAGTACAGGCAACAAAAACAAAAATTAACAAAATTACATCAAACTAAAAAGCTTCTGCACAGCAAAAGAAACAAAAAATGAAAAGGCAACCTATGGAATGGGAGAAAATATGTTCAAACTACATATCTAATAAGCAGTTAATATCCAAAATATATAAGGAATTCATACAATTCAATAGTAAAAAATAAATAATTCAATTCAAAAATAGGCAAAGGACGCAAATAGACATTTTTCCAAAGAATGTATTCAGATTGCCAACAGGTACATGAAAAGGTGCTCAATATCACTAATCATCAGTGAAATGCAAATTAAAGACACACAGAGGTATCACTTCATGCCTATTAGAATGGCTATCATCAAAGACACAAGAGATAACAAGTGCTGGTGAGAATGTGGAGAAAAGAGAACCCTTGTACATGTTGGTGGGAATGTAAATTGGTGTAGCCACTATGGAAAACATTATGAAAGTTCCTCATAAAATTGCAAGGAGAAGTACTATATGATTGAGTGATTTCACATCTGGGTCTATATACAAAGGAAATGAATTTACTATCTGAAAGAGACATCTGTACTCCCGTGTTCATTGCAGCATTGTTTATGAGATCCAAGGCATGGAAGCAACCCAAGTGTCCATCAACAGATAAATAGACAAAGCAAATGCCATATATATAGGAGTATATATATGAATATTATCCACACATAAAAAAAGAAAGAAATCTTGCCTTTTGCAACAACATGGATGGAACTTGAGGGCATTATGCTAAGTGAAATAGGTCAGACAGAGAGACACAAACAACATATTATCCACTTATTTGTGGAACCTAAAAAAAATGAAACTCATAGAAACAGCAGATTGGTGGTTGCCAGGGGTGGGAGGGAATGTGGGAAATGGGTGAAGGTGGTCAAAGGTACAAACTTCCAATTAAGATGAATAAGTTCTGGGGATCTAGTGTAAAGCATGGCAACTATAGTTAACAATATTGTATTGTTTATTTGAAAGTTGCTAAGAGAGTAGAGTTTAAGTATTCTTACCGCACACACAAGAAAATTTAATGATTTTAGACGATGGATGTGTTAACTAAGCTTACTGTGGTAATAATTTCACAATATATACATATATAAAATCATCATGTTGTATGCTCTAAATTACATAGTGTTATATGTCAATTGTATATCAATAAAGCTGGGAAAAAATTAGAAGCATTGTAAAAGCAAGAAAAATACACAACTGAGGAGACGAAAAAAAGCAATAATACTAGTCTCAGAAATGGAAGAGTTTGGGGAAGTATCACACTGGGAATTAAAAAACAAAACAAAACTATGATGAGTATACTAATGGCTCTAAGGGGAAAAGTAAACAGCATGCATGAACAAATGAGTGATATAAGCATAAGTTAGAAAATCTTAGGATCAAATAGAAATGCTAAAAATCAAAAAACACTGTAATGGAAATGAAGACTACCTTTGATGAGCTCACCAGTGTTCTGTCAGTTGCCCACTGAAAAAAATCGGAAAACTTTAAGACATGTTGATAAAAACTTCCCAAACTGAAGTGCAAAGATAAAAGAGTGAATAAATGAACAGAATACACCAGAATTGTGGGACAATTACAAAAGCTGTGACTTACAGTTAATGGGCATACTGGAAGGATAAGAAAGTAACAGAAGAAATATCTGAAATAATAATGATAAGAATTTTCCAAAAGTAATGACAAAAATCCAACCAGACATGCAAGAAGATTAGAGAACAAGCAGAAAATACCCCCAAAATTACATTTAGGCATGTCATATTCAAACTGCAGAAAGAGATCTATCTTGAAAGAATCGAGAGGGAGAAAACTTAACTGTACAGAAAGAAGGACAAGAATTACTTCAGACTTACATTCAGAAAGAATTTAAGCAAGAAAAGAGTGGAGTGAAATATTTAGTGTTGAAAAAAAAATAAAACCCAGAAATTTTATGCAGTGAAATTATCCTTCAAAAGAGAAGAAAAAAATGACCTCAGAAGAACAAAACCTGAAACAATTTGTCACCAGTAGACTTGTCTTTCAAGAAATGTTAAAAGAAGTTCTTCAGACAGATGGAAATGATAGAGGTAAGAAACTCTGATTTACCAAAGGAGAGGAAGAGTGTTGGAGAAAGAATGAACGAAGGTAAAGTAATGTTTTTATTTATCCTATTCTTAATTGATGGAACAGATAACAGTTTGTTCAAAATAACTATAGCAACAATGTATTTGGTAATTATAGCTTATGGTTAAGTGAAATGAATGACAGCAATATTATAAGCAATAGGAGGGAGAAATTGGGAATACTCTGACATAAGATACTTTCATAACTCATCAAATGCTATGCTGTCATGCTCCAAATAACAATGTTTCTTGGTCAATGGTTGACTGCATAAATGACGGTGCTCCCATCAGATTAGCACCATAGAGCCTAGGTGTGTAGTAGGCTATACAATCTAGGTTTGTGTAAGCATACCCTATGATGTTTGCACAACAACAATATCACCTAAAGACGTGTTACTCTGAGGGTAACCCTGTTGTTAACAGATGCATGACTGTAGCATTATTTGAAAGTGGACTTAGGTTGTTTTAATGTATATTGCTTATTCTAAGGCAACCTCTAAACATTTTTACAGAAGTGTAATTGATATGCTAAGAGAGGAGAGATATTGGAATCATAAAATTTTCAATTAAAAACAAAGATGATATTAAAAGAGATGATAAAAAAAAAAAGAACAAGTGCAACGAATCCAAAACAGTTGCAAATACGGCAGACAGTAAGCCAACTATATCAATATTCACTTTAAATGTGAAGGGTCCAAATATACCAATAAAAGACAGAGATGATCATAAAGGATTAAAAAACCCTAACTATATGTTGTCTATAAAAAACCCACTTTAAATATAAAGACACAGATTGGTTAAAAATGAAAGGATAGAGAAAGATATACCATGCTAACATTAATTAAAAGAAAGGTGGGGTAGCCATATTAACTTCAGGCAAAGCCAACCTCAGGGCAAGCGAAGTATCAGGGATAAAGAGCAGCATTTATATAATAATAAAGGGGGCAATTCTCAAAAATACATAGCAATCCTTAACATGTATGCACCTAACCACAGAGCGTCAAAATACATGAGACAAAACTGAAAGAACTGCAAGGAGAAATAGACCAATCCACCATTATTCATGGAGACTTCAACACTCTCTATCAATAATTGATGGATCTGGCAGGCAGAAAATTTGTAAGAATGTAGTTGAGCTGAACAACACCATAAAGCAACTGGATCGAATTGACATTTATAGAATACTTCATCAAACAAGAAAAAAAGGCACATTCTTCTCAAGCTCACATGGACTCTTCACCAAGATAGGCTGCAGTCTGGGCCGTAAAAGACATCAAAACAAATGTAAAGCATGCCATCAGACTATAACGGAACTAAACTAGAAATCAGTTACAGAAAGACAGCTAGTTGCTATGTGGAACTCCATGTACTATTGCTCAATTATTCTGTAAATTTAAAACTGTACTAAAAAAAAGTCTACTTTTTAAAGTCTATTTATACAAATAAAGTGGTATTTTTTAAAATACGCCATTAACAAAATGAAAAGACAAGAAACGTACTGAGAGAAATATTTTCAAATCATATATCTTGTAAAGGATTTATATCCATAATATATAAGGAATCTTACTACTCAATACTAAGAAGACAACCCAACTGAAACATGGGGAAAATATTTGAACAGACGTTTAACCAAAGAAAGTATATGAATTTGCTAATGAGTATATAAAAATATGTTCAATATTATTAACTATTAGGGAATTTAAAATTAACCCTGCAATGAAATTTGACTTCACGCTCACTGGAATTTGCTTTTTAAGCAAAAATTCAGACAATAACAAGTGGTGGCAAAGATATGGAGAAACTGGAACTCTCATAACATTGCTGATTAGGATGTAAGACGGTACAGCTACTTTGGAAAGCAGTTTGTTTCTTAAAAAGTAATGGAAAAATTTTTGCCATATCCCATTCCACTTCTAGGTATCTACTCAAGAGAATTAAAACATATGTTCACACACAGATGTTTATGTTAATGTTCTTAGCATCATTATTCATAATGGTCAAAAAGTGGGAACGATCTAAAAGTTATCAACTGATGAATGGATAAAGAAAATATGGTGTAACCATAGAATAGATCCTATTCAGCTATAAAAAGGAACAAACTATTGATATATGCTACAACATGGATAAATGTTAAAATCACTTTGCTATATGAAAAAGGTGAGATGCAAAATACCACATATTGTAAGACCAGTTTATATAAAATTTACAGAAAAGGCAAATCTACACTGATATAGACTAGGTTAGTGGCTGTCTGGGTTGAGGTTGGGGATAGAGATTAACTGTGAAAAAGCATGTGGGATCTCATCAGGGAGGTGGAAAAGTTCTAAAACTAGACTGTGGTAATGATTGTGCAACTCAGTAAATTTAAAGAATAATGGAAATATACACTAAAATGTGATTTTGATGGTATGCAAATTATATCTCAAAAAAGTTGTTTACAAAAACTATCACATCTTTCACAAACCCTTAGTCCAATGTGCATTTTTGTTCATTCTAGTTACTAAGAGCATGCATCTCTTCTGTTCAGAAGTAAGGACAGATAGGTCTCTGACAATGTAAGCAAATGTGCAGAGACCAGAAAACACAGAATAATATGACCAGAGAAAAAGGGGCAGACAGCGGTGGGACCTCTACGTTCTTCAAACTGCAGCAAAACATTCCTTTCTGTGCAAAGCCTTCTTGACTGCTTGCTCCCTTGAAAGTAAATTGCAGAGTATTTTATTTCTACTTCTCATTAACCTTATTATGTTCCAATTGTATGGTTTTCGTGCATATTTAAATATACAAAGATTTGAAGGCAAAATTGTTGAGAAATTCATGTTTCTAAATTTACTTTGGCAGCCAAAAGAGGAAAAGAGTTTGACTTGGTTAACTTATGTTTCTCTTCTGTCTTATTTTCTTTGCTGTCACCTGATTTCTTCTTAATCATAAATAGTTTCAGCAGACACTTTTCATTTTGTCAACTAGATTGAAACCTAACTTTGAATCTACTCAACACAGTTGTTGTCATTTTCTGCATCTCAAATCCAGATATGATAGATCTGTAATTGTGCCAAAGTTCCAGATTTAAAATGTCATTACACTTATTATGAGTAAAAACACCACAGGGCACAGTTCCAAATTTCCTATTAGCAAGTGAAATAAGAATCTCGCTTCCTCCAATGTAATGTCTTTATGATGCTGGGTTTATTTGCTTTATGGAGAGAATACTATCAGATCACATCCTTTGGGGTTTTATTTGTTTGTTTTGTTTTTAATATTTTAAAAGCTTTCTGTTGTGTGGTTGTGGGATGAGCGCATTGCTGAGTGTGTGGGCGCCTCGTCTTCTCTGACAACTCCAATTCATAGTACTCCGAAGAGTCTGGCTCCATTTCCTAATGGAACACCTGCCTGATTCACATCCAAAGAACATCTGCTTTTTTGAATTTAAAAGTACAATGTTTAGATAGTAGATATTATACATAAATAGAAAGTTTCATGGCGGCATGAACTGGGGTTGTTAAAATGCTTATGTCCATGTTTTTACGCTGAATGCTGTTAAAACTATTTTCAGGTAATCTTACATTTTGAGGATCACACTCAGGGCTTCTCAAATTTTCTTCCTTTATCATTTCTACTTCAGTGCTTCCAGGTGTGCTCTCTTGAGGCTGGAGAGAGAGAAAATGAAAAAGAAAGAGAGAAATAGTTTCAATGCATAGATCCATATGACTATTGTAAAATATGATACAATGGTAACATCACGCTCAAAAAGAATCAAATGAAAGTTTGCATGTATCAGAGACCTTGAAAATTGTACCTGAAAAATTCTTAACTTTGAAATTAAAATAATATCTATTTGATTTTGTATTAGTGATGTCCAATGGGATATTTTTCCACTGCAAATATTTATTTCTTGCATAATAAGCTTTTATTTTACAGATCTTGGTTCCTCAAAAAGCAGGGATTCTTTTTTTTTTCTTTATTTTAACCCCCCATATATCTGGGAAATAGTAAGTGCACAGCTCATGTTTTCAGTAAGAAAGTGGCCTGTAATATCTCACTGTCACTTACATATAGGACTCTATTCATTCCAGTGCTTCACTACCTAATCAAGTGCTGCTTTATACCTCTGGAAACCCTAAATCATTCTGAAATTCATCTCTTTAGGAATACTAAATTAAAAAAGGAGGCGGCAGTTTTCCAGGTTCTGCCAGGGAAGGGTATGCCGTAACTGATAATGTCAACATCTCTATAGGCTGGGCTCAGCATATCCACTCAAATGTGTGCCTCGTGGGCAGAGCTGATTTGCATATGCTGTCACGCCCATCAGTCTGTGAGGGTGCTGTTGCAGGATGGATAAAAACTAAACTCAGTGAACACCAACTTGCTTCGATCTGAAACTTTGATCTCAGTGGATCACGGGGGAGGAAGAAAAGAGGATTCTGACCACTAGGGACATCGGAAGAGAAAGACTAAGACATGGTCTGGTTTGAGAGCAAAGACCCACGCAGGGTTTCTCTCTGCTGCCTTCTACAACACTGACCTGGTTTTCCACAGGCAGTTACCTTCCTTAGCAGGAGAACATTATAACAAAAATAATACTTCCACAAAAATAAAAACCAAAGATACTTAATAAAACTAGTAGAATATTAATTGTAAAAAAATATTTTAAAGCTAGTAGCATATTAGGAAAACAATAGAAATAAAGCACCTTAGTTGACTAAAATAGTTCCTATATTGTCACCCAAATGCACATGATGTATAACAATACACAAACAAAATGAACAAAATTCCTCTTTCTTTATACTTAAAGTTTAACTTAGTTGTGTGAGATCCAAGAGGCACGAAGTGTCTTCTCCTCTCTTGCTTCTTTTTCTCCCAACCTGTCTTGTTTAAGACCCCTATCTTCTGATTTCCCCTCTGTGTCTTCCCCAGAAATAAGGAAGAAAATTAAACAGGAAAATAAAATGACTTTGAGTAAGACAGTGGTCTGTATTACAGGTTGTTGGTAGATATAACGATGAGAAAGTTACTGTTTTTGTCTTTATAGGGTTTACACAATCTGATTGCTATTCACATAAATAGCTCGATATAAAATAAATTAATAAAAGGGGACACAAGCAGAGTTGTACATATTTTGAAAGAACTGAAGTCAAATCCATTTGAGATACTAAGAAAAGTCATGATGGAAAGAGTAATTTTAAAATGGGCCTCTGAATGATGAAGGCAAGACTGAGGGAGGGCATTCCAGGTGAAGGAAACAATATAAGCAAAGACGTGTAGGAAGAAGAGTCAGTTGTTGGCCTGCTGGCTTAGCGGGTACCAGTAGAGAAATCATGAGGAAAATGCTGCAAAGTAGGGAAGAGATCCCAAAATTGAGCGACAAAGTTTGCACTTAATTTAGTAGCCAAATGGGAGTCCGTAGGATATTTTAACGTAGGCATACGACATGGCTAGAGCCCTGTCAGCGTGACGTAGCAGCAGTGTACAGGCAAAAAATGGAACAGAAGAGAATTCGGGTGGAGAAACCAAGAAAGGAACAATAAACATGACCAAATAGATGGTGACAGAAGCTGCAATGAAGCATGAATTCGGGCAATGGAAAAGACATGGGGCAGTGACCGTATGTTGAGAGCAAAGATTAGAACCTACAACATTGAAAAATTCTACAGAAATGGAGCAATCTGGAGAAAAGGGAGGTCTGCAGCAAGGAGGTTGATTTTTGTATTGTTAACAGAAAGCTTAAAGCACTTGGACTTTTAAATAGACAGGCACTATTGTATAGCAGTGTTAAAAAATATATTAACATGAATCAAAAAAGCCATTTAATCTAGCTAAAATCTACTGGACATTCACCACTTATCTTCCCATAACCTACAAATTACAGATAGTCTGAGGAAATAGGTTAAAAAGAACAGAGGGAACAAATAAACAACAATGGTGAAAGAGAGTTTCCCCTAGTATTCACAGCAAGAACCACAACTGCAAAACATAAAGAATAGAGTAAATCACCTTAATAGGCAAGCAGAAATTTGTGTCTTTTGTTTCTGTTGCACAATCAAATCACTGAATATAAAGTCCCAATATATTCTGGTAAATTTCATTTAATGTGTAGCAGCATCAATTACGATTAGAGAAATCTTTCCAAAATGTAGCAATTTGAATTACTTCCAGCAATATAAGTCAACAAACATTTATTGTGCAACCACTCAGTAACAGTAGAGTGTTTAGAATTGAGATGAAAGATTATAATAGTTCTTGATTTCAAACAGTCCCCGTGTACTCAGAACAATTCATCATTTCTGTTACCTTCCTACTGGGTCCTGATTTCATTACAAGGGTTACCTCTCTCTCATGGTATGGCATATCCCAAGTATTGTCTTATGCATCAAATTCCCAGACCCATCTAATATATTGGCACATGATCCAAGTTAGGTCACTGGAATCTCCATTCTTGGAAATTAACATTGGCTAGATTAAGAATATACCACAAATAGTTAGGTATATTAATTCCAGCAGGGTGTCTTGTTTTTACAATTAAGACCTTTCTTATGCTTCATACTCCAGTCTTCTGAAGCGGCCTTTGTTTCTACCCATTCCTATGCTGGTTATTTCTGTCTTCTCCCAGATACTATAAGCTCCCGATGTTCTACCAATAAAGCCCTTCATTTAATTTGGTAAGGGTCAGTGTTGGCTGCATGTAATCCCAGAGACCTGGATGATACAGGGAGTCAAACCACTAAAATAAAACTGACAGCCCAACATAAGGGCTGAGATAGAAGTTTACCACGGAAACCAACAGGAAGATAACCTAACCCAGCTAAGGAAGCTCAAAAGAACAATATCAGGCTCACCAATGATGGAGGCTACGTTTAGGGTAGGTATTCAATATCTTCCTACTAAAAATATAAATATGTAGCATATTGACAAATTCTTATGTTTGCTTAATTATATTTTCTCATGCAAAGATTGTGCACTTATGAAAATGCTCCCAGATTTTGGTGGTGAGGCTGAGGCAAGGAATATATCCAGAATAAAAGGTTTTATCTATTTGTCTGTTTGTCTGTCTATCTATCTATCATCTATCTATGTATCTATCTACTTATTTTTGTGGGCCATTGCAACTTTGGCCAGAGGATAAAAGAGGCTTCCTTAACTATGAAGTTCACAAAGAGCAGGAGGGAAAGAATGACAGAGGGACTTTCCTCCTCCACAAGTTTGGCAAAGGCTCCCCCTGTGATCATGCATTAAACTAATGGGATGCCTGTTTTGCCAACTTTTCTGTATCAATACTGAAGTTATCTCAATTTTGCTTCAGGAAAAAAATTATATACATATTAATTGCTTTTAATAACTGGAGGAAATTATCCATCACTTCACCAGTGTCAGCAATAAAGCATGAAAAATTGCTACTTTAAATGAAAAATTTGGTATTTAATTGAAGAACTGCTTGCATTGAAACATAATACATGTGATCGTTATACAGGCCTTTGCTGTCAGTGAGATGGCTCCTTCTGGAAAGAAGCCTTATTGAGTCTGATGAATTAACACAGGATGGGGACTGACTTTGGTGAAAGGTAATGTAATTTGGAGTTAAAGAAATGTGGAATTTTATTCTGGATTAGCACACAAATAAATTTGGGCCTTAGACAATTTATATAACTTTGGAGGGCCTCTGCTTCCTGCTGTTCTGCTAAATCAGGTCAAGAACACCTAAATTGCAGTATGTTTTTTTGTTCTTGCAATTTTTTAATTTATTTTTTTAATTTTATTTCTTTGGACAAGTTTTAGGTTCACAAAAAATTTGAGAGGGAGGTATAGAGATTTTCCACGTGGCCCCAGCTCCCACACATGCATAGGTTCCCCCATTACCAACATTCACTCACCAGAATGGTACAAATGTTATTAAGGATGAGCCTACATCAACACATCCTAATGCCCCAATGTCCACAGTTTAAATTAGGGTTCATTCTTGCTGCTGTACAATTTAAGGGTTTGGACAAATGTATAATAACATACTTCCATCATTATATTATCATGCAGAGTAGTTTCACTGCCTTAAAAATCCTCCAAGCTCTGCATACTCATCCCTACCCTCCTCACCCCTGGCAACCACTGGTCATCTAATTTTATCCACAGTTTTCCTTTTCTAGAATGTTCTGTAGTCTGAATCATGCAGTATATAGCCATTTGAGACTGACTTCTTTCACTTAGTACAATGCTTTTCAAGTCCCTTCATGTCTTTTCAGGGCTTGATAGTTCATTTCCTTTTACTGCTGATTAATATTCCACTATTTGGATATACCACTGTCTAGGACCAGATGGCTTCACCGGTGAATTCTACCAAACATTTAAGGAAGAATTAATACCAATCCTTCTGCAACTCTTCCAAAAATGTAGAAGAGGAGGGAACATTTCCAAACTCAGTTTAAGAGGCCAGCATTACCCTGATATCAAAACCAGACAAGGACATCACACAAAAAACAAATTACAGGTCAATATCCTTGATCAACATAGATACAAAAATTCTCAACAAAATATTAGCAAACTGAATTAAACAAGACATGAAAAGTTTCATCTGCCATGATCAAGTAGAATTTATTCAAGGGATGCAAGGATGGTTCAACATCTGCAAATCAGTAAATGTGATATACCACATTAAAAGAGTGAAGGATAAAAATCATATGCTCATCTCAATAGATTCAGAAAAAGCATTTGACAGAATTCAACATCTAATTTATGATAAAAACTCTCCACAAAGTGGGTATAGAGGGAACATACCTCAACATAATAAAGGCCATATATGACAAGCCTGCAGCTAACATCAAACCCAATGGCGAAGAGCTGCAAGCTTTTCCTTTAAAATCAAGAACAAGACAAGGATGTTCACTCTTGCCACTTTTATTCAACATAGTATTGTAAGTCTTAGATAGGGAAATTAGGAAAGGAAAAAAAAAGTTTCAAAAATGGGAAGGGAGAAGTAAAACTGTCACTATTTGCAGATGACATGGTATTATGTAGAAAAAAAACCCTAAAGACTCCACAAAAAAACTGTTAGAACTAATGAACAAATTCAGTAAAGTTTCAGGATGCAAAAACAATATACAAAAATCTGTTGCATTTCTAAACACTAACAATGAATAATCAGAAAGAGAAATTTTTAAAAATTCCTACTTACAATTGCATCAAAACGAATAAAATTCCTAGGGATAAATTTAAACGAAGGAGGTGAAAATCCTGTATACTGAAAACTATAAGACATTAATGTAAGAAATTGCAGAAGATACAAATAAATGAAAAGATATTCCATGCTTATGGATTGGAGGAATTAATATTGTTAAAATGTCCATACTACTCAAAGCAATCTACACATTAAATGCACATTCTATCAAAATTCTAATGGCATTTTCACAAAAACAGAACAAATAATCCTAAAACTTGTGTAGAACCACAGAAGACCGTGAACACCCAAAGCAATCTTGAGAAGGCATGATGATTTGAAGTGAGGCATGATTTCAGTGAAGCTCCCATGATTTGAAACTATATTACAAAACTGTAATAATCAAAACAGTACGGCATTAGTACAAAAACAGACACATAGATCAATGGAAAAAATAGAGAGCATGGAAATGAACCCACATATGTATGGTCAATTAATTTACAACAAAGGTGCCAAGAATATACAATTGGGAAAGGACAGTCTCTTCAATAAGTGTTGGGAAAACTAGACATCCACATGCAAAAGAATGAAATTGGACCACTATCTTACACCATACACAAAAATTAACTCAAAATGGATTAAAGACTTGAATGTAAGACCTGAGAATATAAGACTCCTAGAAGAAAACATAGCAGGTAAGCTCCTTGATGTCAGTCTTGGTAATAATTTTTTGTCTGACACCAAAAGAAAAAACAACAAAAGCAAAAATAAATAAGTGGGACTACATCAAATTAAAAAGCTTCTGTGCATCAAAGGAAACCATCAACAAAATGACAAGGTAACATACTGAATGGGAGAAAATATTTATAAATCATGTATCTGATAAGGAGCTAATATCCAAAATATATAAAGAACTCATACAACTCAATAGCAAATAAAACAAACAATTTGATTTAAAAAATGAGCAGAAGATCTGAACAGAAATTTTCCTAAAGAAGACATACAGATGACCAATCGGTACATGAAAAGATGTTCAACATCATTATTCATCAGGGAAATGCAAATCAAAACCATAATGAGATATCATCTCACACCTGTTAGAATGACTATTATCAAAAAGACAAAAAAGAACAAGTGTTGGTGAAAATGTGGAGAAAAGGAGACCCTTCTGCACTGTTGGTAGGAATGTAAACTGGTGCAGCCACAATGGAAAACAGTTTGGAGGGTCCTCAAAAACTTAAAAATAGAATTACCACATGATCCAGCATTCCACTTCTGGGAATCCATCTGAAGAAAATGGAAACTAACTTGAAAAGATATATGCACCCACACGTTCATTGCAGCATAGCAAAGATACGGAAACAAGTGTCCAACGATTGATGAATGGATAAAGAAAATATGGTACATATATAAAATGGAATATTATTCAGCCATAAAAAAGAATGAAATTTTACCATTTGTGACAATCTGGGCGGGCCTTGAGTGTATTATGCTAGGTGAATTAAATCTGACAGAGGAAGACAAATGCTGTGTGATATTACTTATATAGAGAATACCAAAAAACAAAAACAAAAAACTGAGCTCATAGACACAGAGAACAGACTGGCGGTTGCCAGTGGCAGGGGGTGGGGGTCAAAATCAGTGAAGGGGGTCAAAAGGTACAAACTTGTAGTTATAAAATAAAGTCTTGGAGATGTAATGTACAGCATGGTGACTATAGTTACTAATATGGTATTGCATCTTTGAAAGTTGCTAAGAGAGTAGATCTTAAAAGCCCTCATTACAAGAAAAAAAAAATTTGCATCTGTGTATGGTGATGGATGTTAACTAAACATTGTGGTGATCATTTTACAATATACACAAACATCGAATCATTATGTTGTACACCTGAAACTAATATAATGTTATATGTCAGTTATACCTCAATAAAAAAAAAATAAACATTTGAAAAACGAAAAGGTGAATGAGTACAAGAAGCAATGCAAATGGTGGCATACCATTGGAATGATATATCTTTTCTTTTCTTTCTTTTTTTTTTTTGTGAGGAAGATTCACCCTGAGCTAACATCATTGCTAATCCTCATGTTTTTTTATTTGAGGAAAATCAGCCCTGAGCTAACATCTGTGCCAATCCTCCTCCACTTTGTATATGGGATGCCTCCACAGCCTGGTTGATGAGTAGAGTAAGTCTGCACCCAGGATCTGAACATGCGAAACTTGCGCCACCAAACCGGAGCGCAGGGAACTTTAACCACTCAGCCACGGGGCCGCCCCGCGATTTATTTTATAATCATAAACTTTGATGTTTGTAACGTTTTGAATTACGGATTGAAAATAGCTTTTCTGTGAAAACAAAAAAGAAAATCAGATTAAATACTACAGTAGGCTATACAATGTACAATGGTGGCCTCCCCAAAATACACGGAATGTCCTATGACAAAAGAGTGAATATTTTCATATATGGCAACGGATGTGATGAAATTAAGGAGCTTGAGTAGAGGAAATTACTCTGTCAGCTCGAGCTGCCATAACAAAACACCTTTCACTGGGTATCTTAAACAACAGAAAAGTTATCTTCTTACAGTTGCTGAGGCTGAAAATTCCTGGATCAAGGTCCAGCAGGGTTCGTTTTTCAGTGAAGCTTCTCCTCCTGACCTGGAGATGTCACTTCTCAGTGTGCTCTCACACGGCAGAGAGCGAGCGAGTTATCTGGTGTCTCTTCTTATAAAGCCAGTAATCCCATCAGGTTAGGGTCCCACTGTGAGGACTTTAGTTAACCTTAATTACTTCCTTAAAGGCCCCTTCTCCAAATACAGTCACATTTGGGGTTGAGGCCTCAACATATGAATTTCAGGTGGACACAATTCAGTCTATCGCACCCTGGATTATATTGGGGGGCCCTAAATGCCATCATGAATATCCCTATATGATTGAGGCAGAGGGAGGTTTCACACAGACGCACAGAAGAGAAGACAAGTGAAGACGGATACAGGATGCGAGTGACGTGGCCACAAGCCCAGGAATCTCCACACAGACAACACAAGCTAGAAGAGAAACAGATTTTTCCCCAAAGCCCCCGGAGAGGGTGTGGTCCTGCCAGATTTCAGACTTTGAGCCTCAGGATCCGTCAGATAATAAATGTCTGTTATTTTAAGCCATCATGTTTTGGGTAATTTGTTTCAGTAACCACAAGAAAAAAGCATAGCTACTCCTTCCAGTAATTTAGAAATATGCTAGAGACTCATCTTCCTAGCACTTGAATATGTTCCATGATCCTATTCAGGCAAAGTGTTATATATATTTATATAATATATATAAATAAATATAAATTACTTAATATATTTCAGCAGATCGGTAAGCACTTTAAATGCAACATTGGATTTAATTGTCTTAAAACAGAATGAGATGGATTTCATTTCTAACCCAGATTGAATAACAATGATCACATTTAATCTCCCACCTGAAGCAATGAAAAATATTGGAAAAAAAGAGGAAATAATGTTCTTAAGGAAACTGACAACACTGAGGCACAGTGATTCCTCAGAGACAGGACACAAATGAGGTGCACAGAGCCTGTATTACTGTCAACTAGAGACCAGCAGGAGGGCAGTGAAGATGTGGAACAATGGGAAATGGGCATCAAAGACCAATTTTGGTAGAGATGAATTCTGCCAAAGCACACACACACCATGGACTCTCCAGAGAACAAACCATGCACCGTATCTCCATTATAATGAAGACCATGAAGACGAATGAAGTGACTGAACCTGTTTTTTTGTCTAGTTGACTTAATTTAGTTCCCAAGAGTCCTGGCGAAAATCGCAATCTTTTTAAAGGCAAGGACCATGCCTTTTTTATCTCTATAACTCTCCACAACTAGAATCAAGCCTGTCAAAAGGGAGATGTTCGATATTATTTAAAAGAAAAGAAATATCACAAAATTCTTCAGATGATAGCTCACTTGAACTCTGTGAGACAGCTATTATTAGCCCAATCTTTTGTGCAAAGAAACAGACTCTGAGAGGTCCACTGAGTCACCAAAATCAAATAGCTTTTGGATGAGAAAGCTAACGATTTAATCCAAGTTGTCAGATTCCAATTACTTTGTTCTTCCAATTTCTATCTTAATACCTCTTTACTAGATGTGATAATGGTTGACAGTATTCATCACCATTTACTATAGTCTCTCTCTTCATCCTTAAATTATGTAATGATTTCCTCCAAGGGCCTAGTTTCTGTATTATGTGCTACTGGTAAAAAGAAAGAGGAGCAGAGAAAAATAAAGAGGACCAAAGAAACAGAGAATATTCTGCCTGTAGAGTCTAGTTTGCTAAAATATGTTTTAACTACATTAAGGCTTGCTTTGTGGCCAGGTAAGTAATTGCTTTAAGAAAATTGAAAAAAAAATGGATGTAAAAATTACGCTGTATTTGCAGAATACAAATGCCCATATGTGGGTTTATTAAATTAAATTTGCCAGATATATTATTTGATTGTTCTACATCTTCACTGATTTGGTCTACTAAGAGTCTTTGATGGTTTTACATATTTATAGGTTGTTGACAGATGAAGTCATAAGGAGGCGTATGGCTGTTGTCCTCCCATAATCTTCCCAGAATCAATCCTTCTTTAATTTTAATTCACGTATATAAAGTGTGACAAACAGAGTGACTGGAAAAAATGGTCTGTGGTGATAACTAAAAACAATTTTGGGGGAAGACGGCCCAGAGTGTTAAAAAAAATATTCAAAGGACAATGCTTCTCCTTTCTCTACCTCCGTCTCTATCCTCAGTGTAAGATAATACACCACAATCAAAAAGAAATATCATTAGTTAATATTCAGTTTTCAAGCTGAGTTAATGCCCTTCTAGTTCTGTGTCCCTAATTCTACTAAAGTCCTTCTGTTATGCTCCAGCAGAAAACACAAGCACCATTTATTTGTCCTTGGTTACCTCTGTATTTCCCACTCTTACTCTATGTCCTGAATAACAGCTTTAACTTAAAAGCCCAAAGGTTCCTGGTATTCTGTTTCTCTCCAAATCTTCAGTCTCAGATTGTTTGCCAAAGTAAGATGATCGCTGAGAGTGAAAACAAACCTTCTTGTGGGATTCTGTAAAATAGAGTTACTTCTAGATAAGAGCTAACAAATCATTCCAAATCAAACTAAATAGCTGACTGGATTCTTAACAAAAACAAATCTTGGATTTTTTTCAAACCTCCCTTTGGTCTAATGTGAGCAGAAATTGTCTTTGATAAATAGTATAAATAAGCGCTACCCAGATTATCAAAAATGATTCTGTTAGCTAGGACCCTATTGCAGCAAACCTCAGGGAATTCATTGTTTTCTGAATGAGTCGCACACTATCCTCTCTCTGTGCTTTTGCTCAATTTGCTCCTTCTATCTCAATTTGCACTCTTCCCTGACTGTAATCAGGAATCCTACCAGTGCCAGCGGGCCCAGCTCAATCACTCCTTCCTTCACAAATACTTCCCCAAGAGGGAAGCAAGTGTGACAGCGTCCCTGTGACTGTAAGGGAGTGAAGAAAGACGTGACAAGATTTAATAACATTTCCAGGAGAGGAGGTATTAGAGTTTATGCCAATTTTATGATATATCTTCAGGTCAAAAAAAAATGGTAAAATATGAAGAAAAAGATGTATTAGAATACCCATTTTTTTCAGAAAAGAACATTGAAAGTCAGCGGTTAAATCATTTGTCCAAAGTCATAATGTTACTAAATTTGGTGCAATACTAGCGTATTAGTCTCCTATTGATGCTGAACAAATTACAACACACTTAGTGACATACAACACCACAAACTTGCTATCTTAAAGTTCTATTGGTCACATGTCTGTCATGGTCCCAGTGGATTAAAATCAAGGTTTTGGGAGGACTGTGCTCCTGTCTGGAGGCTCTTGAGAGGAATACAACCCCTTGCCTTTTTCAGCTGCTGGAGCCCACTCACATCCTTCAGCCATGGTTCCATAGTCTTCAAACTCAGCAACATTGTATCTCTCTGTGCCTTCCATAGTCACAACCCCCTCTTTCTGCTCTTCTGACCTGCTTTTAAGATTGTATTTAATTTGGGCCCATCCAGATAATCCAAAGAAATCTCCCCACTTTAAAGTCAGCTGATGGGCAACTTTTACCTCGATCTGCAAACTTAATTCCCTTCTGCCATGTAACCTAACAAAACCCACAATACATTTCTAAACTTAAAAATATATTTATAAATAACTCAGACACCTAAGAGGAAATCATATGCATATAAGAAATTCTTAAATTGGATTTCTAATAAAAAAGCTATATTTTTGTTTGGAATGTAACTAAAGTAACTCTTTGGAGGAAAATGTATAATTGGAAAATACTTACATGAAAAAAGAGAAAAGGCTAAAAACTTAAGTTTACAAGTAACCCAAATGAAGGAGAAAAATACTGATAATAAAGAGAAAAGGAACAATTGTGGAAGTAGAAAACACAGCCAGAATAGAAAGGATAAAAAGAAAAAAAGATGATTCTTTAAAAATATTCATGATAACTTTCAAGGAATATTGATAGGTACAAATAAACTATTCAGAATAAGAAAGTTAGTGTAACTATACGTATGGTAGAATTTTAAAAGATACAGAGACAACACTACAAACACTTTAAAGTCAATCTATTTTAAACTACATAGAAAATTGTCAAATTTCTAGAAAAACATAACTTTTCAAAACTTACTGAAGGAAAAATGGAGAAACTGGATATTATCTAGCAGAACACTGGATTTCAAGTTACTAGAGAAACATGCACTATTTAGTAGACATTGAGAAAAATCAGTGATCCACATTAACACATTTTCATTTGCATGTCTAAATTACACTATATTCTAACACAATTCTACATGGATTCAGTAATATAGTGAAAATAATCTGTAAAATATTTGGAAGAAATACAGGAGAACAGTTTTATGACGTCAGGGAAGGGAATTTTTTTTAATAAAAAAAGCCATAAGCACTACTCATAAAATAAGTTAATAGATTGACTTTATTACATGAAGATTCAGTCCTTTTTATCAAAAGACACCAAAAAAATAGTGAAAAGAAAAAAACACACCACACACAAATTAGGAAAAGTTATTTGCAAATCGAAGACTGGTATCCAAAATATACAAAGGATCCTTATAAGTCAATAAGAAATCAACAAAATTTAAGTAAGGAAAAAGCAAAGAGATATCATGTCTCATAATGGGAAAAAACTTTTGTATTAAATTAGGAAAAGATGGCTCTACCTCATTAGTAATCAAGGAAATGCAAATTAGGACCCAACTGAGCTACCATTATATTAGATCAGCAAAATCTGGGGCTTAAAATACCAAGTTTGGTGAGAATGGGGAGTGGATGCCTAATAACGCATCCTCAATATTTGTAGGAAATAAGTTTTAAACATTCGTTTTTGGAAAACAATGATTCAATATCCTCTAATGGTGATAAGCACATGATCTTTGGTCCTCCACCTCTCCTTCTAGTTATATACTCGAGGCTGTCTTACATGTGTCTGCACCCAGAGATATGAAAGAGAATGTTCATAACTGCTGTGTTTATAAAAGCAAAAACTGAATTAACCCAAATGTCCCTCGATAGCAGAAGAAACAAATAAATTGTAGCCTTATCTCTTACACCAATTTAGTAGGGAGAATTCATTGAACTATAACTGCAAGCAACATGGACACATCCTAGAAAGAAACATTGAATGAAAAAAGAGAAATTTAGAGAAGGATAATATTCTTTTTATAATATTCAAAAACAATCAAAACTAGCTATACTCCATTAAAACAAATGTGTATGGGGTGAAATACATGCACCCTCACAGAGAGAGTTTGGGAATAATTAACAGGCAATTTAAGATAGGAATTGTGTATGGACCCACAGCTAATGTCAGTAATATTGACAATGCTCCAATCATGTTTTATGTTGGTTGATGGGCTTATGTGCGTTTGTTTTATAATTATGTGCACAACTTAATTAAATGTTAATTAAATAATTAAATGTTATATCAGTTACAAAATATGCCTACTGACATGGAACTTGTTCATACTTTGTGAAAATAAAATGGTTCATAAAATAATATGCATAACTTCAGCCTGTTCTGTGAAAATGTATAAAAATGTGTATGTGCAAAGCAAAGTTTAAGAAAGAAAATATGTTAGTTATTTTTTTGGTATTATGGGATTATTTTATGTTGTTTTTAAGGGTTTTTTTTGCTACTTCCTGTTTATTACTTCCCTGAAATAGCATATACTATTTCTAAAATAAGAAAAAAAGAATAAAAACGATAAAACATTGTATGTAAGAGCAAGATTAACTCTAGTCAACAGAATTTTAAGTGATATGATGGAGGAATTGAAGCTAGAACCCTGACTCGAGGACTGTCTTATAGAATTAGATTTTGACACGAGGAAAAGAGGAATTTGGGAAGAGGAATCAGATTTCAGAAAAGGTAAAATGAAAAGAGTTCTAGAACAGAATGACATCTGTGGGAATTAAAAATAGTACATGAACATGCTCCGAGGAGAAAGATTCAATAACGCAAAAGTATGTCATCTTAAATCGTTGATGGATTTGACTTCCAGATTGAGAAGTGCAGACTTTATTCTCTGGGTAATGGAGAACTTATATGGCATCTAAACAATAACTCTTAACATCTTGACAGCCTTAGACATAATTACTCCTAGAATCGGTGCTTGTAACATCAGTCCTTGCCATATAACCCAGTTAAAATTTTATGTAGAGAAAATAAAATAAAAGCTATAAAGACTGAAGAAAAAGCCTGCATGGGTATTTCTAAATTTGATTTCTAAATAACATAAAGTTGGTAATAAGTTATGAAGTAAAACTAATGTATATAATAGCTTACATTATTCATTCAAGAGAATTATTCTAAATTAATCATGAGAAATAGAATATTAGTGTTTCCAAAGTGTTTTGAATATGAATATTGCTGTACTAAACTGAATTACTAATTACTCTATCACTAATAAATGTTTATTAATATTTCAAAATGATATAAACCCTTGTTTCAGACAGAATCATTTAAAAATAATTTAATTTTTTATACTAATAATTGCCTAGGAATAATCAGGAAATACATTCCTAAGCCCTGGTATCGCTGAAACTTAAGACCCTAGAATAATTCAGGAACCTGATTGATACATAAATGGATGTGTGTGGCCCATATGCATAAAGATGACTATTTGCACGTGGATTGGAAGAGTGCATGGGTACCTTTGATTAAAACCTGGAACAATGAGGTTAGTTTAGGTGCGAGTGAAGACTTTTACTGGTTTAACAAGTTGAGCTAACTGAAATAATTAAGAAAAAATCCTGAGTTTGCTTTTATTTTTTGGGGGGGGATGTATGACAATAACAGTTTCTACTTATATAGCCCTTGTCACGTACCAGAAAAATATAGTCAGTTTTTTAAACTCTGGTACAATTCAGAGTTTAAAAAACTTGCCCAAATTTAGCAAACAAGCAAATGGCAGCATTCACTCAAATACTCACTCCTTAATCATAATGAGTCATAATATTGGACCACCGTAAAATTTAATTAGGAAAAAACTGACATTTTAAGTCAATAAGCATAAGTTCTTTTTACCTATGTTGCTTATATGCCCCTTTCCAAATAGAGCATATCTGAAGCATGTTAGAAAGAACAGTATTCACAAGGGAACACCTCATCTCCAGAGGTTAAGGAGTGTGTAATTACCAGACTTCCATCAATCAATTCCCATGCATAATCTGAAACTTTTCTATTAACATTTTAAACTTATTCCCTTTCATCTCATTTTAATAGAAATACAGAGAAGCTAAAATTATTGTCCAGTAATTCTTCTGTGGAAACATAGAATGCTCAGATAACTTTCAACTTCCCAGTCTCAACTTAATTTTGTAACTTTCTTATAATAAACTTTAAAACGGGGCTTCTTAAACTGACTTCCAGTGGTACTAAATTATATGCATTGTTTTCTGTGGAAAGAGTCCATTACTTTCAGGAAATTATTTATTATTATTTCCAAGAGTCTGCAAAGTCCCAAATGACTACAAACAACTGATTTAAAGTCCATCCTCTGCTTTTGTCACAACCCTCAATGCCTTGTACACACACCGTCCCTTTTTAAGCTAGTAATAAGTATGTCATTCATATATTTGTTCATTTATACAAAAACTACTTATTAAGTAACCATGATGTAGCCAGAATGTAGCAAACTACAAAACAGACGTGGTCCCCGTGCTCATGGAACACTCAATGGTGGAAGAGCTGCACGTAAACAAGTAATTTCACAAGACTTTAATTAGACACAATTTGAATAATTATTGTGAAAGAAGATTTTAGATTGCTTTGAGAGAACAGCACACAATAGGGTGAGCAGACCCATCTGAAGAAGTGGAAGTGAAAATGAGACCTGAAGAATGAGCAGTGGATCTCTAGGAGAAGAAGCCAGGGAGAGCCTTCCAGAAAAAGGAGCAGAATAGGCAAGACGCCGAGAAGGGAGGAAACTTTCTAACTTTAAGGAACCCAAAGCAAGCAATATGCTTGTGGAAAGACAAGAAGTGGTGAAATATCCAGTTGGAGTGGAAGGTATGGATGTCTCATCAATGTCTGCCTAATTCCATCTCCCAACTTTGACTTTCAGCTCTAGCCCCAAAGTCATCCACATTTTATATGGCTACAGCTTTCCTCCTCGTCTCCACCCCTCACAGATTCCCTGAATTCCCCTATAGTATTGCACCCTCCAAATTGCTGACAGAGCAACAATAGAGTAAAAGACGAAGCTGAAGTAGACCAGGTTGCCTTTCCTCTGTTTGCTCCCTTCTACGTGCAGGTGAACACAAAAATTCCTGGCTCTGGGCACAGAAGCTCCTTCAAAACCTGCTCTTTAACTTGTTTCTATACTTGCCCAGATGCCCAGATACTCTTCTCACCATCAACACCCTAAACACTCACCACTCACTACCTCTCTCTCTTTTACACATATGTACGTGTGCACACACACACGTGCATGCCCAAACAGTGTTTTTATGTCTTGCATTATTCCTAACAGTCCCCTCCTGACTCTCTCCCTCTGTCCGTGGTTATATCTTCTACTTTCCCCTAAATCTTTTTCCTGATAAATTCCCACTTATCCTTGAAAACACAGTTTGAATAAACCTGCAGTAATGAGTCTTTCCAAACCCTCGTGGAAGATCAAATTCTCCTTCACTCTGCGCGTCCACAAGGTGTTTTCAGGGATATATTTTACTTTTGACTTTTAAATGTGCTTAATTATCTTTATCCCTTACCATGCTGAGGACTCTGTATCCGTTAGAAGTCATTTGGTTGTAAGTTGTATAATCTCCGACGAAAAACAGCTTAAACTCTGAGGATTTATTACTTCATATATGCAATCTTCAAGTAGAGGAGTTTTAGAGTTCATTAATTGTAAAATTCAATGTCACCAGGCTGGAGGAGTTTTCCAGCTTTCTGCTCTGCTGTTTTCAGAATGCCCCCACATAGTTACAAGATGGCTCTATCACTTCTAATTTAATAACTTTCCAAATTACTCTATTGGCTATACACTTTCATATGCCTATTATATATTTTATCTATTGTGTAGATGGTAGAGTGAAATCAATAGAATAATTTTTAAAGTTATTAAATTAGACCCCAAGAGAAATAATTTATTCAGAGGGCCCTAATATATCACAGAGATATACAAGGCTTCAAAAAATTCCAAGTATGCAAATTATTTGTAAGAGATGTTTGTGCTAGAGAAGCAGAGAAGAAAAGGGTGTTTGCAGATGATTAAATGTAGAATCAAAATGAAGCATTTGATAATAGCACAATCCATTTACTGGTATATACACCAACACGAGGAAAATAACCCTACAGAGATGACAGGAGAAAGCAAGGTGTGATTGGTGAAACACACAAGGATGCACAGTGTTGCAATAAAGAGCGATTCTTCAAATCGAGAAGAAGGGAGCTTTGCTCTAAAAACCTCACATTCAGATTTAGAAAATGGAGTGTCTGAAAATAGGCTGGACGTAGCTGTCTTTTCTGGAGGAAAATATAGTCAATTAAAAATGGGGTGATGAATGGTCATACTTTGTTAGGACATCACAAATGGAAGATGTTCATTCTTGAACACTTCTTTTGAAAAATTCTTGGAAAATGACATTAGTTGTATTAGAGTATGTGATATCAGACAAAGGAATTGTCCCTAAAGTGAAGGTCTTTCGTTGTTGTTCCTTTCTGTGTCCATCATAATAAGGCTGCAGTGGAAACAGTCCCACTTTTGCACAGAAAATGTTTGACTTCAGAAAACACATTGAATTTGTAAAAGATTTGGTACCTTGGTCACATGCTTGCTCTAGTTCACAGATGGCTGTTAATACACGTGGAAACTATAAATTCCCCCCAAATGTTATGATACTTTAAATAATATTCTACAAAAGTATCTTCCAGAACGTGAAACTCTTAAGTCATTTTAAAGAAGGTTAATTAGGTGACACTAGATCAAAACAATATGTGATTCTGCGCACACTTGTGCCCCTGATGGCAGCCTCAAGAAACCTCAGAGATCAGGGCTCCATACTGTCAGCTTCAAATGTGTGCCTGACCAAACCTTAAGCTCACAAACGTGTTGGGTAATCATTCATCCAGCAAGCAATCATTCATCAGCTTCTCTCATCACTGTGGGGCACTGTATTAAATGCTACTGAGTAAAAGGGAGGAACGAGGACAGTGGGGCACATAAAAATGAGCCACCAGGGTCTCTATCTTTACAGACTGTGTTATTATGGTACAGTATCAGACAGATATTTATCTGTTACTTGCAAGTTTATTAATATGGAAAAACTAAAAGATTCAGAACTAAGGAGCTACATGAATCAATTACAGAGTACATCTACAAGGCAATGATATGCAAAATAACTCAAATAAATTTACAATGGGTTTTAATGAAATGTATCACTGTAAAATGTTAATCTACTGCGTCACCTTCTGTGAACAACTTAATATCTCTGTTTAATACATTTACACACGTGAAAAATGAGGAAATATTCTGTCTGGTGTTGATACACACCATTATTCAATTGTCAAAATACATAGAATTTATGATAAGAAGAGCAAATCCTAATGTAAACTATAGACTTTGGTTGATAATGATGTGTCAGTGTAGGCTTCTCAATTGTAACAAATGTACCAGTCTGGTGGGTGGTGTTAATAGTGGAAGAGGCTGTGGGGGTGGGGGGGGGCGGCGTCGGGGAGCAGGCAGACAGAAAGTACATGGGAACTGTACTTTCTGCTAAAATTTTTCTGTGAACCTAAAGCTGCTCTGAAAAATAAGGACTATTTAAAGGAAAAATAAATAAATAATGATAGTATTGGATAACACCCTAAAGTCACAAATAAATATCCATGAGTCCATGCTGATGCAAATGCATAATTGAATAAATAAATAAATGGAGGAGAAGGGACAACTGTTCCTGACAGAGGAATTCTAAACAATGTACAGACACTCCCCCTTCAGTAGTAGGAGCTTGAATACCCTTCCCTTCTCTGCAGGCTCAACTCAGTGACTCGCTTCCAAAGAATAAAGCATGGAAAGGGACAAACACTGACTTGGTGCAGAAATTGGCAGATACTATTTTAACCTAGTGATAAGAGTTAACATCACCAGTGATGGCATGTTTCCCTGCTATGGTGATGGGAAGAGCGCCACACCTCTGTGGGCTTGTTCACAAAAGCCCATCACCCAGTCCAAGCATGAAAACTCGTCAGACAGATCCACACTGGGGGACACTCTACAGAATATCTGAGCACTACTCCTCCAACGTGTCCAGTTCATGAAAAACGGGAAAGACTGAAAGACAGCCACTGACCGGAGGAGACAAAGGAGACACGATGACTAAATACAGCGTGGTCCCCTGAACTGGATCCTGAAACAGAAAAACTGGTGAGACCCACATAAGCTCTGTCATTTGGTGACAGTATTACACTGATGTTAATTTCTTAATTTTGATAAACACACACTGGTTATGTAAGATATTAACATTAAGGGAAGCTGAGTGAAGGGTATAGAGGAACCCTCTGTACTATCTTTGCAATTTTTTTCAAGTCTAAAATATTCCAAAAGAAAAATTTATTTTTAAAAAATGAGGATAATGATATTTCTTCCTTCTGGAGTTTTGCGAAGGTTAAATAAGTTCATATGGGTACAGCACAACTCAATAAATGTCAGCTACTATCACTATTATTACTATTAACACTATTTTCTAAAATTGTCCATGACAGGTAAACATTAATCTCATAAGAAAAAGAATTAATATAATTTTAAAGAGTAGTTCATATTATAAATGGTTGTTGTTGGGTGGCCTTATGTCTAGGAGAATGTACATATGACAAAGAATTGACACCATATACATGTTCAAATATTAGTTTATCTCAAAGCATTAACAGATGGCTAAAAGTGAGAAAAAATAGGAAATCAGGCATAGTCTTATTAAATGTACTTTCACGTATTTTAAAGTTGAAAATTAAAACATTTTATCTATTTTGCACCTATAAAATATTAAGCATATGGAGAAGCTGGAGGAGGTCTGTTTTTAATGTGATTCAAGTAAAAGCTTAATGAGACCAAGATCACGCTTCTGACTGTCTGGGTAGTGGTGTAATGCAATTTGGGATCTTACTGGGCCATTGCTGGGGCTTTAGCAGCATGAGCAGGAGGAATGAGGAGGAAGTGAAGGCTGATGCTTTAGGGACATAAGGACATCTTCCTAGTTGCACAGAATGGCTCTAGATGGAGGTCCAATGTTTATAACATCCAATAAGTGTGGCAAGTTTAGGCACGATTGGGCAACTGTGTGGAGAGGTTTGCAAGAAGGGGTTTAAATCAGTCAGATGAACCATAGTGTTATAGGCAGCATCATTATCATTTACACTATCTTAATATTCAAGTCAGGGACTCATAAAGGCAATAGGAGGATATTATCTTTTGCCTGAGTGAGAGACCTGGGAAAATGTCAATCAAGATTTCCTATGTGTTCAACAAAGCAGACTGGCATTCATGGAAGAACCCTAATCTTAATATTAATAGAAAATTGAATTCTGCATCCATGAAAATAAGGTGAATGTTGGTTTTACAAATGGCCAGCTTTGTAAGAATGGGGTAGGAAATGCTGTCCCTTATGTCATTACATAAACACCCAGGGAACCTTCCTGTTCTTTACATCCTTTGATACCACCCATACCACAGGTGATGGGGAGTGTTCTCCTTTATATGTTTGAACTCTGTTAGAAATGATTCTGGAATGGATCAGAGTCCAGTGGTAAATTTAGCCGTGGAGAATGAGCGATGACAAAATTAAAGGTCCCCAGGGATTCAAGGAGTTCACGATCCACATGCTGTATTTTAATCAAGGCCTGCACAAGAAGTATTAGGTTATTTTAAAAAATTAAAATCTGTTTGGTATGTCTCAGATAACTCAAATATAGCAGCTGTAGCACTAGCCATGAAAAGTCACTCATAGACATTCACAGCTTTTATGTTTTGTTTTAAAACACAACTAGAATATTTTACATACTCTATTGGAAAGTAAACGGCCTGAACGTCATGCTCACTTTTTGCACTGACTCTAATCTAACCTTAAAGGGGGTAACTAACAAGAGAAGGAGGATGGATTAAGGCAAAGCTGTTCTCATCATTGGTGCTGACATTCACAGCATACACATGACTAATGATGAAATATGAAAAGAGCATGTGTCTAATATGAAAATTCACAGCCATTGCTGTCACTAAAATGAACATGTTTACTCTTCATGATAGAATGACTTCATGGACGTCAAGAGCCTTTGAGAGAGATACAGCCATTCATGAACACATTGTCACTTGGCTAACATAGAACCATTCCCTCTCTCAGATTCCTCCTTCATAATGTATTCATTTGCTTGTTCATTCCTCAAACATTCACCATTAGTCACAATGCATTGTGGTGAACATGGGGGAACAAAAATAACGAAGATATGCCCCAGACCTTCAGGGGTTGCTGTTGTGAATGAAACCATCAACCATGATGAGGCCATTTAGTGATGTCATTGGTAAATTCCCAGAAGCATGAGTGAGTCCAATTTTTGTATATAATACAAAGATAGACTCAACTGATATTCTCTTATCTACCTACCTCTAAGAAGCCGACATTAATTGAATACTTGTGAGTGTGCTGTACATGCCTTATGTCATTTAGTCCTCCCTACAACCCTGCAAAGTTAGTGTTATTATTATACCCATTTTGAAGATGAGATAACACATTCTTAAAGATGTCAAAGCACTTGCCAAAGACTAGATCACTAGGAAGTAACAGAGCAGAGACTCGGAATTCAGGTCTACCCCTATAGAAAATGATGGGGGTTTTTTTCCTGGGCTGTCTGTTTTGTTCCATTGGTCTATAAATCTGTTTGTATGCCACTACCATCCTGTTCTGATTACTACAGATTTGTAATATAGCTTGAAATAAGGGAGTATAATGCCTCTAGGTTTGTTCTGTCTCAGGATGGCTTTGGCTATTTGGGGTCTTTTGCTGTTCCATACAAATGTTAGGTTTGTTTTCTTTATTCCTGTGAAAAAAGCCATTGGAATTTTTGTAGGGATTGCACTGAATCCATAGACAGCTTTGGGTAGTATAGACATTTTTAACAATATCAATTATGCCTTCATAGAACTTTGCTGACTCATTTCAAAAACCCTTAGCTCTTATAAGTTTATCTAAATGTGCAACGTTGTTTGTAACACCTTCTGAACCAACTGGATGTGGCAGAGTCAAAACAGAATGCTCAGAAAGCTATGCCTTCCTGCAACTTTACTGAATTTATTAGGTCTGACAGTTTCTGTTGGAGTCTTTCGGGTTTTCTGTATATAAAATCATGTCATCTACAAACAGAGACAAGTTTATTTCTTTCTTTCCCATTTGGATGCTTTTTCTTTCTTTTTCTTAACTAATTGGTTGGCCTGGGGCATCAAGTACTATGTTGAATAAAAGTAGTGAGACCAGACATTCTTGTCTTGTTCCTGATCTTAGAAGAAAAGCTTTTAGCTTTTCAGTGTTGAGTATGATTTCAGCTGTTGGCTTGTCATATATGGTCTTTGTTATATCGAGATACTTTCCCTCTATATCCAGTTTGTGGAGATTTTTTATCATGATGGGATGTTGAATTTTGTGAAGTGCTTTTTTTGCATCTATTGAGATGATCATATGATTTTATCCTTCATTTCATTAATGTGATATATCACATTTACTGCAGAAATATTGAAGCATCTTTGCATCCCTGGAATAAATCCCGTTTGATCATGGTGTATGATCCTTTCAATGTACTGTTGAATTTGATTTGCTGATATTTCACTCAGGATTTTTGCATCTATGTTGACTATGGACATTGGGCTGTAATTTTCTTTCCTTGTAGTGTCCTTGTCTGGTTTTGGTAGATGATGGTCAGGCTCTCAAATTCCAGAGCCAGATACACTTGATTTCAAAACCTCAGTTGCCAAAGACCTACTTTTGAGTCCTGGGATGGGTCACTAGCCTCTATGAGTCTTAGTTTTAACACTTATAACATCAGAATACTATCAGTACCACCTCAAAATGTTCTTCTTAACTGAGGAAACTGGTGCAAAGCCCTTAGCAGTAAGAGGGTCACAGAGCAAGTGCTCTATAAATTTTAAGTATTGTGATAACATAAGAAGTACTGCATATTTAAATGTTCATTCTTTTTGGTTAGAATATCTCGAAGGTTCTAAATAATGTATGTGCGTGTGTGTGTGTGAGTGGTGTGTGTGAGGAAGATTGGCCCTGAGGTAACATCTGTGGCCAATCTTCCTCTTTTATTGCTTGAGAAAGATTGTCACTGAGCTAATTTTCCTCTATTCTATGTGGGATGCCACCATAGTATGGCTTGAAGAGCCGTGTTAGGTCCACGCCCTGGATCTGAACCAGCAAACCCTGGGATGCCAAAGCGGAATGCATGAACTTAACCACCATGCCAGTGGGGCAGCCCCCTAAATAGTCTACCTTTGGAGAGGGTGATTGGGTGCACTAGACTTGGCATAAGAAACTTGAGTTCATGTTTTAGTTCTCTTTTCAGTAAAATGGTTACTGTAAGGGCTGTTCTATTTATTGTAATGATCTAATAAAACATCTGACAACAATAGCCATAAAGGTCTACACAAATTGAATTTATCACCATCATCATTATTATTGAGTAATTGGAACAAAAACTTTTTAAGATAAAAATTGTACCTAAGAAAATATGGTATTAACATTTAAAAAATCTATTTTGTCCTTAAAAAACATGACAATCAAATTGTGTCTTTGGAATCTAGTTATGCTCTTCAAATCCTCAAAAATAAATTTTATATCCTGAAATTAAATTTACATGTGATATGAGATGTACTGTCTTAAAGCATGATTAATTATGGTTTAGTGAGAGAGTTTACAGTTGATTTTTTTTTCCATTTGTCCCTCTCCTGGCATATTGCCCATATACCTACCATGGTTCAGGTACTCTGCTAGGTATTTGACATATGGAGTTGAATAAAACCAGTCTTTAAGAAGTGCAGGTAGTTTAGCCTTTATATCCAATATGATAAACCACATGATAGAGTTATATATAAAAATAAATAAATAAATCAACAATTACTCCTGCAAGATAATGAAAAACAGAAATCCTACTGAGTTCACAGGCCTGAGCAACTGTACATAGACTTCTTGCCTAGTCTACGAGTGACTATATGCTGGCAACCTGCTATGAATATGATTAATAAAAAGGTAATGTCTAGCATTAAATAATCTATCTATCTACCTATCCATCTAGCTTCCTTCTCCTCTCTTATCCCACCACAGGCAGAAATACCAATAAATAAAAAATTATATGCATATTATTTTTGTTAGTCAAAGCAGAACTCATGCAATAGCCTGGAAAAGGAAAACGTTTGCTCTTGGAGTATAATTGATGTGAATAACTTCCTAGGTTAGGTAGCAGCTACAGACTCAGGAAAAATTCTTGCTTTCATAAAGAGGCGATCGAAGAGGGCCACATGCGGCTAGGAAAGCTCGACACCAACGCCGTAGGAGACAAAAACACTGTCTGTGATTTCGCAAAATCCTGAACAGCAATGTGCTTCAGATAGTGATGGAAAGCTAGGCTACTACTTCTAATTTTCTCTGAAACATTTAAGTGTGACTCACAGTGCACTGAGGGTGGATCAAGATGGCAAACAATTCTCTGGTCTTTTATCAGTTCTAGAATATGACTACTTTCAGCAAATATAAGGATCTTGTGTTTCCTGTTGCTTTTGGAAGCTCTTTTGTGGAAATTCTTTTGGTGAATGCTCGAATTATTTTCCTATTGTCAGACTCCATATAGAATTTTGTGATGGACACTTCCCCAGAGAGGGACATACAAAAGTATTTTATCAGAACAAGTAAGTCTGAAACGAATCATGTTTAGTTTATCCTCTTAACAACCTTTTGAGGAAAACGGTATTATTATCTGCACGTTACTGGAAGGAATTGGTTTTAAAAGTTGCTCCTGTTACACAGCTGATTAGTGACCCAAGCAGTTTACATTTAAAGTCTGTGCTGGTAAACCCTAGATATATTATATACCGGGCATCATGTTGTAACTTTAACACATATACAATTTAGTTTATTAGGCTCATTGTTTTGTATCATTACAAAGGATATTCACAAAGGAGTTTACACAAAGGAATAACCAGTCTCTAGTTCAATTTCCCACTATCTCAGTTGTGTTGAATAGTTGGCAGAAGCCGGGATTTACAATTGCTCAGTTGAATTCTAAATTCTGTGCTCTTATATGTGTTTCTGGGTATCTGACAAGTAGTCACAGATTCCAACACAGGCCTCAAGGACAGTGATGTTAAAGAGAGAACCCACAAACTCAGGGTGCCCACCTAACGGAGCCTGTTAATGCCTTACAAGGACCAGTGGACAGAAGCAGAAGGTGTAACTGGAAAAGAATTTTTAGCTTCTCTCTACATGCACTGTGATGCTATTTAGACAGAAATGATTAGAATCTAACCCCCTCTCTAAGAAGTTAGTTTTAGTATATAGAAACTAGTGAATTCTATGCGATTTTAATCCTCTTGTGCATTTCATTTACAAATTTAAATTTGCTTGAACATACATAAATTTAGTAACCTTCTTTTGAATTTATGTTTAATTGTAGTCTGTAGCATCTTTCAGTATAATGATTGTTTTTATTTTGCTACATTTTCTTTGCAGGAACACTTCATTGCAGGTTTTCTAACTTCATCTCTCTTGAGGAATTTCTTCCCCCTCTGGGAATGGAGAACAAAGAAATTTACTAACAGGAGTGCTGTCGAGGGAATTTATAAATTGGAGTTAGGAGTATGTGACAGCGGGCAGATCACAGTTTTCCAAGGCATTTATCTTGAGGGACAGAAGGCTTCTCCAGAGTCAGGAAGGGCCTAATTTTCAATGACGAACTAAAGGCTATGGGGTATCATCCCGTTTGAACTCCTCTCCGTCTACATCAAAATCAATCCATACCTTCTTTCATCTTGACCAACTCATCTCCCACCTCGGAAGCTGATACCTCCCTACTCCACGTCTACCTCCTCACCTATCATTCATATTCCTTGATGATGCTTCTGGAATTTTGAATCCCTGATACATATCTCTAATTTTTGTCCTCAATATCTTTTTTCATTCCTCTCTTTCTCTCTTACAAAAACGTGCTCAATCTCCTTTCATCCTACTAAGAAGTCCCCCACTACCTTTATCCACTCTCCTGCTCTTCATAGCTAATTTCTTTGAAAGAATCATTTAGTCTTCTCACCTCCACTTCCTCACAAATTCTACGTCATTTGCATTTCTCAAATCCATCCCTGCCTCCTCTTGCCCACTGCCATTATCTCATTGTTTCTCACCAAGAACATGCTATTATTCTCCCAACAATTTGGTTTGCTTCTATGATCTAATCCTCCCAATATTTCTCTCTGTATCGCTACTGGAATTATCTTCTTAAAACTGTAATCTCATCAGGTTTCCCTTATTAAAAAAAACTTTTAGTAAATTCCCATTGGTTGATAGATACAAAAATAAATAAATGAATAATTCCTGGAGAGGGAAAAAAACACTGTGGACTTAAAATGACCATAGCAAGTTGACTAAATTCCCTATATATGTCCTTTTCTTTGCAAGCATTATAAGGAAATATCTCTTGCAGATGGAGTTTCAGGCTTAAGAATTTTTACTGTATCTGAAGAGACTAAAGAAACATCTAAAGAAAAGTTGAACAAGAATTTCTAGTGTCAAAGACAAAATGCCCCCTGGATTAATAATCACTGGAGGGGTTACTGGGGCCTGTCTTACCTATGAGCAGCCACTGGTAACTAGAAGCTAACCTAAAACCCCTTTAAAATAACCTAATCATTGGAGGCACCGTGAAAGTCACTATTCTATGATTATTGTTCAAGAAATTCTAATTAAAATATAGGAAAAGAAACAGAACTAGTCTGGCAGAGTGGGAAGAGCAGACATGTGCCCTCCTGCCCTCCACCACGATGCCCAAGAGTAAGGCCAGCTCCACCAAAAGGGCAGTGAAGGAGGAGCCCGAGAGGGGATCAGCAACATTGTCAGCAAAACCTGCTCCTGCAAAAGTGGATAAATCTTCAGACAGAAAAGTGCAAACAGTGGTACTTGTCTCCCTTGTTGTACAATCCAGAGGAATATTTTTATCAACTATTTTGTAAATGTAAGTATTTTAGTGGCTCTAGAAGCATTTTTAAGAAGGAGGGAATTGCACCTCATGCCATCTTTTAAGTGTAAATGTTTTTTTTAAGAGGTGAAATCATTTGCTGTCTCTTCACTTTTTGATAAAACCAGAAAACAGTGGGATATCGAACATGGGAGGTTTTTTTGTTTTGAGTGTCAGCCAACATTCCAAGGATGGAGGAGCGGTGTTTATATCCTATAGCACACAGCATACTAAATGGCAATTTGGGGTCACAGTCTTGCATTTAATGTGTCTTGAACATTTTTAATTACTTCTATGTTCATGTTTTTAGTAGAATTGTTTTCTAAATGAAGCGACTCCCTGACCTTGGCTCTCCCGTCAGAATTTCGTGCACTCTGTAACATCTTTGGTGGTGCTAGTCCAATTTCCTTAGCACCTTTGTTAGTGTGCTGTGAAAGACTGAACATTTGTGTATGTAGTACATATGACATAAAATTATGAATTACTGGGATTTATGATATGACAGGTTATCAATACTTGAATATATTGGTATTGATATCCTCTTAAGAAAAATTTACCTCCAAATTTTAGGCTGGAAAGTCACTGGAATAACTGTTTAGAAAAGAATCACAAGCACATGCCTTTTACATATTTGGTGTGTACAGTAAGAATTGTGTACAAACTGAAATCTCTGCATATCGATCCTCAAGACAACCAATAAAATCTCAATTATGAAGGAAAAAAAGAAAACGGAACCTGGTGGGCCTTCTTTTGTGGCACAGCACACACTCAGAAGTGTTACTTTCTCTGAATGTGGGAATGACTTCCTAGACTTACGTAAGGTAACATTTCCACAAAGAGTGTTTTATTCCTATTTTATTTTAATTTTAGGAGGATTCAAGGAATTACATCTTCATGCGTCTAACAAATAATTTTAAAATAAGTTTGCAGAGATATCTAACCAATCAATTTCTAGAATATATGTACAAAGGATGAAGAATAAATGAAAGCTTACAAGGATTTGGTTTCAGACCATTCCAGAGTACAAACCTGAATAACAGTAATAAATAGGAAACGTCAAAAGAGTCCTTGTTGGTTCAATTTTTATATTTACAAAGTTAAATATACACCTTATAATTTATATCTATGTGCATATATAATATGCACATTCACACAGTAACACATAAAATATGATATATTTTTAACTTAAACTTCATTGTCACATATCCACCAAATGTGCTGGGAAGTAATTAAACAAGTCATTAAGAGCTTCTAGAACCAGAAAAGAAACCCAAGCAAAATTCCTTAGATGTAATGTTATATTTTATAAAAATGTTTGAGACTTATGCCTTCCTATTTATCTTCATAATAACCCTGGATATGCAAAGATATAAAACATATTTTTGTAGCATGGAAAGAACGTCAATAGTTGGTAGACTTTATAGATAACTAAATGGTTAGCTAATGACAGGCAGCTGGTAGAAAACCAGATCTATGTAAAACTGATCACCTCTGGGCTAGCTGACAAATCTTCTCCTCTAGAAGCAGCAGAGTGGGGGAAGATCAGGCTTACTTCTTAGACTCCTTTCCTATTCCTAGAGTAAGGATCTTAACAGTTCTCAACCTTGGCTGTAAATTAGAATAATTTAGGAGCTTTGAATAATCCCCAAAACTAGCCTGCACTTCTGCTGGATTGTATCAGAATTGTGAGTGTTGATACTCGGGTGTGAGTGAAGCTCCCAATGTTTGAAAAACGCAGCCTAGGTTGAGAGACTGGTCCATGATGATACCAGCTGCACCGTTTTGGGAGTTCTCGGAAATTACTCTGCAACAGATTTTTGGCAAAAAAGAGGGAAAAACAAATCCACCTTGCTTTAAACCTCCAGGTACCAAGCAGAATCTAATTTTCACTTGGATGCCTTTAAGCTCCTGAATAGGGCCACTGTTGCCCGCTGCCCTAGAATGACTTTGGTATTTCCAACAAACTGGTAAAAAAAAAATCATCCTTGTCCAATTAAGTAGATATCACAGTTGTGACCTTTACCAGTGTAAACTCCAGCTAAATCCAAGGCAGTGAGTTGCATGGAAAGAAAAACAAAGACAGGAGATGGTAACTGCCAGGAGCGGGGATGAAATAACAGGTTTGCATAACACAATTTCATCATTTTTTATCTGCATTGTTTACCTGAATTGCTTCTCATTTCTGCTCCCTTTTGACTTTCTCCTTTCATTATGGCATTTAATATTATGATCACTGATATTAAATGTATTATGAGGATTTATTCATACTTTCATGTTTAAAAACTATAGTTGTACCTATTTGAATAGATGTACTCTATTCTCACATCTGAACAATAAAAAATGTAAATAGTTTTTGTTTTAACTAAAGTAACATACTACTAAAAATATTCTTTAAATCTTCTCAAGTGTTATCCTGGTTTCCAGATATAGTACTTATTTCATACATTTATTGACTATTTCTCAGTATCAGACACTACTACATAAGCTGAAATCTGTATGTGAATTTTCCTACTTAATTTTCACAACGAATCTTTAGGATTGATGCTATTATTGTCTCCCTTTTATACATATGGAAGATGAATCTCAGAGAAGTAAAGTAATTTGATCAAGCTTTCAAAATTAGACAGTTACAAACAAGATTTTTACCTAGTCAGTCTGACTAGTGAACTTTAGCTATCTCTTCTCTTTAAAAAAATAATTTCCCTTGTCTTTACGTTCATTATACAAGATTTCTTGGGTGTCAATGCAAAGCACAGCCTAATTGCACAGGCAGAAGTCCCCTGGGCCTTCACGGGTCTTGGCTGGACACTTGGGACAGAAATAAGAGTCTTTCCTATCTTTTGAGGTCTCTGCCCTGATGTGGTGACTGGTGAGTCAGGCGAGGAGGCAGATGACCTGTAGTGGGGAGGGGAGAGCAGCTCATTAGTCCCCATGAGGCTCATGACCTATGGAGGCAAGGGGCAGATGCTGGCCACATGCTGTCCCCACAGGCCGCCGACCCAGGAGAGGAATCAAGGCTGGGAATAGTGGAGACCCTGTCTGCTGAGCAGGGGTTCTTCTGCATCCTGTCCTGCAGAGACATCAGCCCTGGGAAAGGAGGAGAGAGGAGGGAGGAACCTGGGAGCTGTCTTGGACTAATGTGCCAGGGCCTTATGTCCGGCATTGTTCTCACCTGATTTAATCCTCCCAGAAATGCTGAGAGGTAGCAATTATCACCCCCTTGTAGAGTGAATCCAAGCTCTTAAATGCCATATCACGCAGCTGTAAACACTAACGGCATTAGCATATTAAAAATTCACGTTTTTCACTCAGAAGTAGTAAACAGCTTGGTAATATGTTTCCTGTTCTTCCTCCTACATTTATATATTTTCTAAACTACACAAATCACATTTAATATTTTATAATAAAATGAATATAATAAGTAAAACAGTACAATGGATATATACAAATTATTAGCTTTTCAGAATATGCCATTAATTGAATAAGCTTTTTTTAATATAATTATTTTGCCTTTTCTGAGCACTTGTTATGCATCTAGCTGTACCACACGAGCAGTAGAAAACAAAAATAAATGAGCGTTTGATCATGTACTGTTTGTATATTATCTAGGATTTCCAGTAGGCCTATCTTAAAGGCTTCACACACGTAGACATACACCACACTCATACACACAGGCGGGAGGATGCTATTCACTAACTCTGGAGATGGACGGACCCTGATCTGTAGTGTTTGCCAATTTCTCTGGCATAAATACTACCAATTTCAATCTACCACCACAATACGACTAAGCGTGAAGTTGGGAAGAGGCATCAGTTGCACCTGATTATATAGTATTTCCACCATATAGATCCAAAAGACACAATAACCTCAAGAGCAGGGACAATCGCACGGTACAGGAGTTATGGTATTTACCACATTAGCTTTGGCATAACTTACTTAATTTTAAGCGTATATAATTAATATTTAATAATGGCTGTGTTTAAGGGCTATCTAGTACAAATTCTGAAATTTTTATTATTGCAGTAACATTGGATTATAACATTATATAGCTTTCCGATGTACATCATAATATATTTCGAATTCTGTGTAGATTACATCATATTCACCACCCAAAAGCTAACTATAGTCCATCACCACACATGTGAGCCTAATCACTCCATTTGCCCTCCCCCCTCCCCCCTTTCCCTATGGTAACCACCAATCCAATCTAACAGTCAGCTTTTACAAGCAGGTATGAGCCATCTCCAGCAGAGACTGGAGTATTCATACTCTAGATATACACAATGACATGCAGATTCTGTTTTTCATACTGGTAAAACAGGCATGTAAAAGTCATGGTTCTCAGCTGAAATATATAATGAAGAGGATCTTAACCAAAGATAAGGGGAAGCAGTACACTATTACCATAAACATTCCACCTATCAGACATACATAAAACCAGACTCGAGTTATTTCTCGTCTGGTGTCCTCTGTGGCCCTCTTCTCTTTTCACTCTACACTGTCTCATCAGATAATTTAATCTATTTCCAACATTTAATTGCCATCCATGGTGATGATTCCAAATCCATTATGTCCACTCAGATGTCTTCCCTGAGTTCCAGATTCAAATGTATACATACCTATTGGAAACAGACACTTGATTTTATGAAAGACGTCTTGCACTTAGCATGTTGAAAAACAACCCAATTTGGGTTCTCCCTCAAGAGCTCCTCCTGCCTTTCTCATGACAGTGAATAGACGCTGCGCTGAGTGCTATTCTGGTTTCCTCCCTTCACGCATCCCATCTAATCACTACATCATTGCAGTTCTTTGCCTCAGTTACATCTGGAACCCCATCGCCATTTCTGTACCATGGTCACTGTCATCTCCTGAATGGATCAGTGACATAAACTGTCACTGCTTTGCTTGTTTCTACTCTAGTTAGAGTCATTTATGCAAAATGCAAATCAGGTCTCCTGGCTCATACCTTTGCTGTTCATCTCTCTGTTGAAACAATATTTTCTACATAACAAATGCACAATCTCATAACAAAGACAAAACAAAGACATCATCTCACGTGCATTTGGAGCCAAGTAGCTCCTCAGTCTTTATCTTTAATCAAAGCTATCTGGAATACGGAATTACACACACACACACAAGTCCTGATATACTACACACCCCTTGCATTTTTTTCTTGTTTTCTCTTTACAGAGAATTAGGTTACAACCTGCAAAAGGTCAGAGTTGTGTCATTTCAAACATACATTGCCAGCAATGAGCACAGTCCTGGCATACAGATGGAAAACAGTTTAGTTAAATACTAAGCACTAAATGAACACTCAATAATATATATTTTCTAACTTCTAAACCAGGACAACATCCAAGAAGAAGAGAGGCATTGCTATGGATTCAATGTTTTGTCCTCCAAAATTCACACCGAAGCCCTAACCCCTTATTTGATGGTATTAGGAGATGAGGGCTTCTGGAGGTAATTAGGGTTAGAATGAGTCACCAGGGTGGGGCCCTCATGGTGGGATTATTGCCCTTGTAAAGAAGAGAAAGATCTCTCTCTCTCCATGCACATGCACCTAGAAAAGACCACATGTGAGCATACAGCTAGAAGGCACTGTTTACAACTCAGGAAGAAGGACTTTATCAACAACTGAATCTGGCAGCAGCTTGAACTTGGGCTTCACAGCCTCCAGAGCTGTGAGAAATAAATGTCTGTTCTTTAAATCACCTAGTCTATGGCATTTTGTCAGAGCAGCTCGAGCTGACTAAAACAGAAATACAACAAGTATTTCAGGTGAATTCTCTAGAAACATTGCTCTGGACACTGAATAATGAACAGCAAATCAGTGAGCTAAGCATAGTCATCTCCTTTATGGAAAGAGGAGTATGGAGTCATCACTGCGTTCAAGGCAGGACCAAGAGTCGTAAAAAGTAAACACTGTGTTATCCCAGCACTGAGAATAGAAAAAATAATTCTACCTGGAAGAGTACGAAAAATTCACTCAAATCAGAGAGAAGCAGGAATCACAACAATGAAGGATGCAATGAAGAAAAGGAGGCTGACAGGCCTGACTGATGGCCCTCGGCAGAAACATAAGCTATAGGACCAAAAGGTTATGTAGCAGGCATGCTCCAGAATTTAAAAAAAAAAGTAGGGGTTAAAAATATATAAATTATTTTTTAAGTTTTTGCCGGTAAATTCTTGTAATATTGAATTCCTAATGAAATCTGCAGCTAATGGGTCTAATGAAAATCCACAGCGAATACACATGTGTGTATATGTATATGATATTTACATGTATGTATATGTGTATACGCATGTATGCCTACATGCACATATACACACATGCATGATGCAATAAAGTTTTTGACAGCATTACCCAATTTCTGAAAGGAAAATAAATAAAATGACACTGGGGGGGCTATTTTGTCTTTTTCCAGATGTAGGTTGAAAACTGCTTAATGGATGTGTTTCACAGATTTCAAGAAAAACCAAATACTCTTCTTTTTTCAAAGAAGAGTTGAAGATTAAGACAAACAAATGAAAGCAGATGAGACCAGCCGTATATCACAGAAAGGCAGAAGAATTATTATTTCTAGTGCTCCTGTAATGACAACACTCTGAGATAGGTGCTGAGGAAACCGAGGCACCGAGAGGTTAGATGGTGTCATTGTCTCCAACTCTCAGTCACGCATATCGTTTCACCATGGCTATAATTAGCCAACTCTGAAGACCCACCAGTTAAACGTCCTCATTTAAAAGTTACCCTTTTTGTATGGAGAATAAAATTATTCCATGACTGAAGAGCTTGTTTCTCTTACACACACTCCAAACACATTATTCAGGAGTTTTAAAATATTATCTGCAAGGTGCCTGCATAGAGATTGAGCCCCAAGTATACACAAAATACAATTTCCACCACTATTGAAAAGATAACAAATATGGGCAAAACATAAACACCAGAGAAGCTTTTAATGCTAATCTATAAAATAGAATGCTCTACAGCACATCAACTTAGATTTATTGAACTTTATCTTAAACAATTGGATTTTCCTGTTATTGTTTTTCAAAAAATGAGCAATCCCCAAGCCAGGCTCATCGAAATGCTCCCTATCTTTTCCTGTGATGAGCCAAGAGAAATAATAAAATGTTTATTATTTATTTCAATGGCAGGACATATATATTTATTGATAGTAAATCAATTAAAGTAACAGTCAGTAATTTCCTCCACACATTCAGGGTCATAGGAGCCCAGTTTTCATAGTGGGCTTACATAAACATATTTTGAATTGGAGACAAGTGTAATGTGTCCATCAAATTACAAAGTTCCTTTCCCCGAAGTCATCAGACTTCATAGTGCTGAGCCTTCCCTCCTCCCTTAGACTAACACCAAGTGGAGGCAGAGTGTGGCTTCCTGGGAAGTGGCGAGATTGCGTGGGTAGCTGTGCACTGAACCAACAACCAGTTTCAATAAATGTACCTGAGACTTTTCCTAAGTATAAGAAAGTCATTATTATGCAACTTTCTTCCCCGAGTTTGGTTAAGTAAACAAACATGTTCGACCTAGAGTTTTCAAAGAAGGGACAGGAAAAAGGAGAAAATTATTGGCCTGAAAATCTTAAGATCTTTCAGTACCTAATAAAACCAAATAGAATAATATGATAAAGATGGAAATACATATTTTTAAATGACTTTTGCCAGAGAAATTTAAGATTATACCCACTAATCTGTGCAGTCCGTGAATTGACTAAAGATGAAAACAGAACATTAGAAGACTTATTTTATTTCATTTATTTTTGACTCTTCATCCTGAAATTAGTAATAGTATTTCACTAATCTACAGTTTGCCCACAGCTCCAAAACCCCAAAATAGGAAAAGACAGACAGAAGCAGCAAGAAAGCCTCAGGTGTATCTTATCATTGGGCATCTGCCTCGGTGGCTCTCAGGTGTTCCTGGGCCCAGCCCCAGAGATTTGCATCAGAAGTCGGACTGGTATCTATATGACTCCTTTTAACAGCAAGTGACCCTATGGAAAGTGACAGGAGAGCCAGCACTTTCAAACATACTGCCTGAAACTAAACGCCTTTCTCCAATTACTATTCAGGATTTATTTACACCTAGGGGCTGCAAAATGGAAGGTTCTAAGGTTTGAAATAACAGCAGCCCCGGCACGTGGTTGGCGGGGATTTGGAGGAAAAATTGCTTAAGTCAGTTGGTCTCAAAATCTTCTGGGGAGCTTTTAAAAAATGCTGATGACTGGGGCCAAACCAGAAAGTATTTGATTTAATAGGTCTGAGGGGAGCGTCAGAATTGTTTCACAAAATCCAAGGGATTGTAATGTGCGGGCATTGTTGAGAACTGTGGACTTGAACTTTTAAATATGCATCCACTTTTGTGAGGATGATGGTTATACCCTAGGAGAAAATATTTTCCATATGAACATCTGGTGTATACTGGAATGTAATAACAAGATATTTTCTTTTAACAATTGTAAAACAATAATAAACATAATTTCTATTATTTTTGAATAATTTTAGAATAATAATAATTATTATTATTATTTTACAATTAGATAATCCTGCATAAGAAGCAGCTGGCTCTCTACTAAAGAAAAGTTGTCTTCCTGTGTTCTCCAAGTGACCATGGAGACTTTACAAACTGGGTTACTATCTTCCATTTACTTCCTAATCTTTTAATGAATGTGACACCTTACCTGGATCCACCTTGATGATGATACAGAATGAACTATAAAGACAGTACATTACTTGATATTACTTTTCAAAGCATGAATAAAGTGTACCTCGCCTTCTGTGACTGCATCTGGAATCTTAGGGTCAACTGTCTTGGATAGAATTGACATCTGAGTTGGATTAACCCTGAATAGACTCAAAGCGGGAGGCTGATCGCGGAACACCGTTGACAGGCAGAGCTGTATGGTCTCTTTCATTGCTTTCAGCTGCGCCTCCTGCAAAAAAAGAAAAAGCCATCACAATGTTTCCATGTGGCTCTGGCCACCATTTATCTGATTAGATTCTCCCTGTCCCCCTAATCTACACTCGTTCCCCACACAAATGCGTTATAAGTTTTCAAATGCAATTGCCTAGTTTATGAATTCCATTATGACATCCTGTTTAATGCACGTTCAGTCTGTTTTTAGGAGCTGGTGTGTTTCATGATATATTTTGAACACTGAAAGAGACATATTTTACTTTTCTCCCTTGAACTGACATTATTTCAATCACGATCGTTTGCTGCTGAGAAAATATACTCTAAGGGTCCCTCTGAAGTAGAAATGTCCCTCTTAGAAACCTGCCATCTTTTTATTAGTGTCAACCTCCTTTCTTGCAAATGGTTTGCCTAGCAACGTAGGCCCCTGTATTTCCCAGATTAGCCTGTACCTCTGCTCAATTTCCCCAGATATTGGGCAAATAAATTTGTTTCTCATAAAACTCTTATTTCCTCTGGGCCTTGTTATGTGGTGAAAGTTAATCTGATGTGATTGTAAATGATAATCTTAACACTTTCTTATATTAATAAGATATCACAATATTCCAAGCACTTTCACATGCAAGAGGTAATTTTATGCTTTCAAACATTTGTGAAACTGGCATTATTATTATTGTTTTACTTTGAAGAAAAGAAAGTTCAAGGTTTTCAGACTGGTTTACTTCTGGTTTACATCACAAGTCGGACTGAACTAACATAGAAAACCATCTCTAACTTCCATCTAACCCCCAGTTCCCAGTATTAAAAATATTTTTAAATGCTGATAAGGTAACAAAAAGTAATAACAAAGTTGAGCACAGAGACATACAAGAGGGGCACTAGTCTGAGTGCCCTTTAACAGCAGACATGCATCCTTGAAGCCCCTTGTCTGTACTGTGCCCAGCACTCAAGATAACAGTCCTGGGCTTGGCCAACCCAGCTGCTTCTCACGGGATAGTTAGTTAGCACAAAGGACATCACAGTCTCAGGGAACATGAGGCCCTCTGGTGGGGCTCTGGTCCTTAGAATGCAGGTCATAAAGGGACAGTTACCATCGGCAAGCACGCAGCCTTTGTTCCTCTGCCTACTTAAGCAAGCTTCTCTCAAGGGCAGTAGCAGGTGCACACTTCTATCCTGCTGGCCGCCACTGGACAGTCCCTGTAAGCGACTCCCAATAAATCTATATGTCTCATTTGCCATCTCTGGGTCTTTTCTTTAGTCTTTCCGCAAGCTATCCCGTACCTGCTTACCCAACTTGGTATGTGGCCAAACAGACACTCAGGTTCCTCAGTGAAGAGAGGCATACAAATTTTGGGAAATCTCATGGTAACTCAGGAGGAATTTGGGGCATGGATATAGGTCCTAAAAAGACAATGCCACATAAACATTCATTTTGAGTCATGAGATGTGGTCTTTGGGCCAAGAGAGATGAGGAGATAGATTAGGTACTGGGGCCAAGATCCCAAGCACGGGCAGAGTTTACCTTTTCAGTGACCCCTTGATCAATGAAGCAGCAAGGCCTGTCGTCTCTGCCTGTCAAAGTGGTACGCTCCCAATACAACTACTGCCTTTTATATACTCAGTCAGGAGTACACCTTCACACAGCATCCTCCCTTGCTTCCCGCATCCTATAAAGCCTTTGTGGTTAATTTCTTGTGAGTAGTGTCTAGATTTAGATTCTTCCTAATGCCTACTTCTGTGTTTCTCCTCACATGTGCTACATGATAATATTTGTCTTTAAGATGAGAGTGTCCATTGCTAGAATAGCAGTTTAAGAACTCTCTCTTTTGGTTGTGTCAAGAGATTTAAAGAAAAACCAGCAGTGAGAGCAGCAATTGGAAACATATAAGAACTAGGACAGACATGTATTTGCTTCTCATCAGTCTTGCTCTGTCAAGTTGACTACGACAAAATAAGAATCTGATAAGGACTAGGATGGAAGAGCATTAAGTGGACAGGAGGTGGCCAAGCTGAAAGATAACATTTAGATATTGAAAGGTTTTACTCAAAATGGTCTCTTTGATTTGCTTGCCTGAGTCCCTGAATTCTTGCCCTTACCTCAACCCATTATTTTCTATGATTTAGCCTGTTTGTTTCCTTCATATAATTTATCACTAATTTTTAACTCATATGTATGTACACACATGTATAAGTTGGCTATTTTGTTCAGAACTATGTATCTAGCACTTAACACAATCCTTGACACATTAGACGGGACATGACAAAAATGGTTTTCGAATAAATGACCTAAAACTTAGGTGAAAATGTTGTTTCTGTATGTCACAGAAGGAAACTAACAAGCTACATCAATAAAAAGAAATGAAGTCATAGTTCAGATTGCTCTTCCTATTGGTTCTTTCTCATAATCTTGGCTGACCCTCCCTTGTCTCATGACAGAATAGGAGATCACGGTATTGGCTGCTGTGTCAGGAGTGAAATATTCCAGGTGGCATTGAACAATTTAAATACGTTTTCTGTTTCTCATATTATAGAGAGACAATGGAGATGGAGCTAATGTGATAGAGTCAGGCAGGTCTTGGCCAGGACTCAAAGCTAATGTGGATTTCAAATGTTGACTTCCCATGTTCAAATCATGCCAGAAGTGATGATGATTCTTGTATTCACTGTATTCATATCTTTGCTCTTCTTAACACGCTATATATCTAAAAGTTGGATCTATAACAGGCTTGAGGTATCTGTTGCCATAATTCCCAATTAATGGCTGAACTTGGATGTGGAAAATAAATAGCGAACAGCGTCAATAGTTTCAAATATTGATTTTCAGTCAACATATTTAGGAAAGACCTTTTCTGATGAAACAATAAATGGGAATGAGTGTATATGTTATATTTTTAATTATCTGAACTTTGGAGTGATCATCTCATCTGTTTACAGTGGTCTTCTGACCTTGTCAGGACGATCTCAGATAACAGAATCAACATCACTTAGACGTAGTTTCCAACTCTTCCCCTTTGAGAGCCATGGTAATAAGCTATCTTTGCTCTTATGTTTCAACCTATTCTTAGTCTCTTAGCTTCTGATTTCATTTCTTTTGTGGTCCACAAACCTGTGACTTGGTCTCCTATCTTAGGTTCTGGCTCCATTCCTTGATTACATTGTAGATTTTTCCTGCCAGAGACCACAGATTGCTGTGAGCAACTCTGCCCTAATTTGGTCAGCTTTCTACCAAAAAAACCTCCCAGCTTTCTAGTTTGTTCCTATAACTTAATAGAGCCTATTACTGACCCTACTCAAGTTTGGCCTGACCCAGTTCCATGAGCAGGACCCAGACAATGATTTTATACCACGGCATCATTCCATTTTCGTTTATATCACTAGCTGTAGCCTGATTCAAAACTGCAGGCTACTGTTCACTTTGAAGTTCACTGAAGCTAGATGGCATCTAATGAAATATGACATAAACTGTGTAAAGTATACAGAAAAAAAGCATTTTTCTGGGAAGAAGATGTTTCTTGCAAAGACAACTGTGCCTCTAATTTCTCATCTCCTGACAAATAAAAATTCACAAGGTGTTATTCATGTCCATCTTAACTCATTTGCATGACAACGTGAAGTCCTCAGAGAGATCTGGGTGCAGTAACAGCTGCTGGCTTTGCAGAGACCACACAGGGCTGTGAATTCCCGTCAACTTTCTTTCTGCCATGAAATCAGCTCTCTGACTCCCAGAAGGTCATTCAGTATTTTTTGCCTCTCTACTCTAGGTGATCTCCAGGTCCCTTGTATGCAGGATGTATAGCACATTCAATAATTTACGAAGTTAGGTCTTCATTTATCTATTCACCCAATAACTATTTGTTATGTTCCTGCCATGTGCCACATATGCTGTGGCAAAAAGAGTTCTCATTCTTTACTGCTTAGTCCCAGGAGTCTGTGTAGGTCGGCTTCCTTGTGTCATCTGTAACACAGATGTAATAACGCCTGCTTTCCTGGGCAAAATTTTGTGAGGGTCAGATGCAATAAAATCTTTTTTAACATGAAAGTTTACAAGATAGATTTCCATACCAGAGAGCTGTTTCTGCATTCCAGTAGCTGAGCCTAGCTATAATTCATAAGGTATTGTCAAATAAATAATTGGTTGTTTGGAAAACCAAGGTTGATTCTTAGATTTTGAGATTATTGTTGTTTATACTGTAATAGTAAACTGAGACTTCTTTCATTAAATATGTCATAAGAACCAAGTTGGAGTGTGAAGATGTTGTTTTCATAATATTTATGGGGTATTTAAGGTTATTTGAAGCCCAGATATAACATTGTTAGTAGCTAGACACCTGAAGAGAGCAAAAAGTCTCATATAAAGATGATGGAGAGTGGTGAAGAGCGATTTCATTCAACTGTAGGTTTATCCGTTTTGAAGTGAGCTAGCATTTCTACCTGACTTTATGGCTGCAGTTTGTGAGCCCATCACATACCTTACATGAGATTTGTTGAAATCAACCTCCGATAATATGAAATGCTTTTATAGATCACTGGAGCAAAAGGAGTGACAAGATCCTTAAGGTTAAAGAGAGAAATTATGACCACGGAGAGGCAGTCTCTGATCTCATTCACTAAGAGTAGTAATTATTGTACTTACTGAGTGTTTTCCATGTGCCAAGAGTTCTCCTCAGTATTTTACTTTCTGGATGCATGCTATTTTCTCATCACTCTTATAAAGGAATTTTATGGTTCCATTTTACAGTGAAGCGTAGAGTTTAAGGGATTCGAACATGGTCAGCGGAAGAGTTATGGTTTGAACAGACCAACTGACTCTGCAGACCTTTATTTAAACACTGCAACATACAGCCTCTCATCCTGCATCTGGACTGTGGCATGATGTGGGCTAGGCACACGGTGGTGGGGGGAAGTAGAAATGGAGGGGAGGAAAGGATAGAATAGGTAGGATGAAGGAAGGAAAACTCCACATTAACCCTGAGTTCTGTGTCTCAGGCCAAATTATAATGTGTCCATGAAATAATATGCGACTACACCAGTCCTTATAACCCGCAAGGACTTAAAATATACATATTCATTCTCTGTGCTTCTATTGATGAGGATTATTTTAGGCTGGTTAATTTTAAAACTGCAGATGAGAAGCAGGCTCCGAGGACTGGAATTTGCTTGCCCTTTGAGAGACATTTGCATTTGTGAAAGAAGGGAGATGACTTTGTCTCTAGAAACTCTTAATGGGGAAGGCAAGAACTTAAGTTGGTTACTGTCTGGCAATCTCATGTAACTGATTTAGGGTAGTGGCTTCTGACATTTACTTAATCCGATTTGATTCTTGTCTAAAAGTCATGGGATCACCCAATGACCAGACCCCACCTGCACTGATACCACTTTAACTTTTTTCATATTTTTTCCTTTGTCTTGTAAAGAGATAACTCACATACTTATGCCTTAAATTTAGCCTTATTCTCCACCCATGTTGGCAGCAGAAGCGGCAGCAGCAACATGCCGGCAGCAGCTCTGCCTGCCCATGGGTCTTGTCCCCATGCCAGTGGCGGCAGCAGCAGCTCCCCATGCCAGCAGCATCTCTGACTGCCCATGGGTCCTGTCCCCACTCAGCAGCTCTGACTGCCCATGGCCCTGTCCCCATGCTATTCCACACTATTCTCTAAATAAAAGAGCACTACTGCCAGATCTTGAGAGTCCAAGAAATCTTTCTTTCAACTCCTCGGGTCACCAACCCTTCATCACTATGACCTCATGGCTCCCCACACAATTATTTCCTGATTGTTGGCGCCCCACAAAATTGTGAGAGATGTGGAACACAAAACCATGTATCATAAGTGTTTTCTGTTTCCCACAGCACCTAGCACATGGTGGTCACACAAAATTCAAATCTATTTAGCCACTGACTGACTAAATGAATTACCTGAAGTCAGGGAAAAGACAATGTAAGGAAGAAAATTCCAAACGTCAGAGTTGTTAAAAACTCAGAGGACACTGGCATGCCTCAGCGTCGTGGGATCCCAACGTCTTTCTAGGACTTAAAACATACTGCAGAGATCGTGGCAGGGATGCCAGAGAAAGGATCCCAAAAAGAGATGTTCTAGTTGAACTTTAATATTATGCGTACCTCTGATTTTCTGATTCTACCAATTCTGTAAAGAGACATTTCCCTTTTTGAAAAGTAATATTACGTAGCATGAGTCGGATATGCTCAGAGATTAGCATAAATCCATAGAATTTTTTTAACTTAAAAAATAACTCATAAAGCTGAAATCTTAGAAAGGTGAATTATCTTTGACTTAGTCTACAAAACAGGGGGCAGGTTTCCCTAAAACTATTAAATATTATATTAATTACCTGAATAAATATAAAATAAGACAATTACACAGGAGTGAAGCTGTTAAAATATCTAGTTATGCATTCAAAAGCCAAATTTCTCCCAAAGATTTAAACCTTAAGAAGGAATATCACTAAAAGTCACAAAATGTCCTTACTAATTCGTCTACTGCAATACTGCCTAGATGTCCTGTTTGAAAAGTTAACTATGTTACCTGCGAAGACATTTCGGTCATACCTAAGTCCAGAAAATGCCTATGGGAGACCCACATCTCTGGGAGGCAGAAGTTTAGGCTTGTCCTTCACAACTACTGCACAGGAAGAGGGAGATACCACGAGAGCTCCAAGTTGAATCAGCCTGAAACATTCCCGCTCCTCCATTCTATGTCAAAACACCCATGGTTTAAGTTGGTGGTTAGGAGGGAACCTCCTTCTTTACAAAATTTCTCAATGTATGCAGCATATTATTGCAAAAGAAGTCTATGAATGCGCTCATCTTACTTGCTTATTTTTCTAAATATAATGGTCACTAAACTGTGATCACAAAAACGAAAAGTCTTTGACAGCAGACGGAATACCGTCTCCATTTTTAAAAATAACTTATTTTGTAAAATATGGGGGCAAATAGAGAACAACATAAGAAATATAACAAATATCAGGTAAATATCAATCAGAATTAAAAACATAAAGTCATTTTGATTACATATTTGCTATATATGAAATAATATGTATATAATTGTAGAAAACATTATCTATGATAGTACATGCAAATACATATTTGTAATATACACATATCCATGTATTCCATATATCTAATTTATATGTACAATGTGTATACTATATAATGATGTATATAATGCATGCAATATACATATATGAATGTGTATGAATTAAAGACTATCTGTATCCATATAGTCATTGAGAGACAAAACATTTGGGAAATAGTAGAAGTATTTGTCACCTTCCCTGGTATTATTTCACTCTGTCTTTCTCTAAAGGCAGTTACATCCATGAATTTGATATGTATTTTTCTACTTTATTTATGTGATATATAATCAAAACAAAATGTGTTTTCTGTATTTGAACAATTGTTAAATACTATACATATAATTCTGAATTGTTTTCACTCAACACTATAGGTATAATGTATCAATATTGATACAAACATCTTCATATTTATTCATTAGTATTAAATTGTGATTACAATTTGAAAATGATTATAGAAAATATATGAATTGTATAATTAACTTTAACAGTAAGCATTTGAATCATTTCCACTTATTATTAATACAAACATTGCTGTATTTAATGTCCATCTGCATGTTTCCAAGTACATATGGATAAGTACAAATTCTAAGGTGCATGAATTTAAAAACTGATTTTAAGAATTACACTCCCACCACTAGTGTTATCAGAATTTGGTATCATCAGACTTTTTAATTTTTACCAATCTGATGGTGTTAAGATGATGTCATTGTTGATATTCACTTTTCCATTTTTCTGGTGAGGTTATTCGTCTTTTACTTAGTTAATAAATTACATTGAAACATAGCAAACAATGAAAAAGTACATGGGTCTCAAGTGCACTTTTTAAAAATTTCTGTGCATTTTAAAGGAATATTGCTGTATGCATACTGATTTAATTATGATAGCTTCCTCTTGGACTGATTCATATGAGACTCCCTTCTTATCACTGAAAATACTTTACTTCAAGTTGACTTTAAATGATACTCCTATTGCTACCCAAGCTTACTTTGTATTGTTTGCGTAGTTTATCTTTTCTCTCTATTCTTTTACTTGCAGACCTCCTATTTCTTTACATTTAAAAGTGTCTTTTGTATGAATCGAAGTTTTGCTAAATATCATCTTATAATTTTAGCCTTATAGTGGCATATTTTGACCATTTAAAAAGTATAATTACTGACATACTTAAGTTGACATCTACCATTTTACTATTCATTTTCTATTTTAGCTCATCTTTTTTATATCCAACAATTTGACTATAATGTGGTTATCTTTGTATTTAACCTGCCTTGTGGGTTATTTATATTTTTGAATCTGTGGTTCATGTCATTCAAAACTTTGAAAAATTTTTAGCCATTATCTCTACAAATATTGTTTCTGCTTGTCACTCCTCTGGGACAACAACTGTAAATGTTTTAGAAATTTTGAATTTGTCTTATACATTTCTTAATCTTTTTGTTTACTGGTACTTTCTGCACCTTGGCACCTGTATTTGGTATTATTTGTCCTTTTGTTCCACTTGTCTTCAGCTCTACAATGTCTAATCATCCAATACAGCAGTTACATTCTTAATAACGTGTATTGCATTTTGCTAATTCTAGAATATCTACTTGGTTTGTTTTTATAGATTCCAAGTCTAGTGAAAATTTTATCCTTTTATCTGTTTTATTTTTCTTCTATTGCTACATATATTATATATATTACTTTATGAACATAATATACTATTGTATATGTGTGTGTATATGTGTATATATAAATCACAGTTGTTAACATTGTGAGTATTTATTTTCTCACTCCCACAGCTGAATCAGCTCCAGGCCTGCTTCTCTTGTTTCCCTTCTTTTTATTGGTCAGATGGCACGCCCTCTCCACATATCTAGAAATATTTCTATTACATGTCAGATATTGTGTATAAATGAATCAAAAAGTCTCAAGGTGATACCTCCACAAGCGAGGGCCTACAATTCCACCTTAGAGGGAATGATGGCTGATAACTCCAATCTAATCAAGAATTGATCTCAGTCAGAAGATCCTTTGAGGGTTTATTGAAATGCAGATTACTCCTGGATTGGCCCTGTGCCTGGGGCACATATTTTCCACACTTTTGATTGAGAGCAATGGGGAACTTGTCTCCTTGAGTCTGAAATATCATGGTCCACTTCTCAGATTCCGAGTTTCCTGTACTAATATGTTCTGGATGTTCGTTCTAGGGATTAGAGAAAATTACCTTTGATGTTCAATAAATGAATGTCGATTGAATGAAGAAATAAGGTACTTTAAAACCTCTCTACCCTTTTGTTCTGAGTGAACTAAAGAAAAAAGGAATATTTATTTCCCACAATTTCACAAAGTTGCTCTAAATATGAAAGAAGAAAAGAGTGAGAAGCGTTAAGAAATTTTGCCCTATATCATAGCCATTAAGCAGAACAGTAACTCTGAATGACATGACCAATCCCTTCCTCTGTATTATACTTCCCCGTCCATATTCCAGTTCCCTGTTCTCCACGCACGTTGCACGTGAAGAGCATTGAAAGGCAAAGTCGGCATCAGCTGGGAGCTGTGGTTAATCCTGAACACACAAAATAGTCAGACAATAAGAGATTAATAAAACCAAAATGAAATAAACGAAGTAGAAAGAGGTGAAGAAAATCTTTTGGAATTTGTGGTGATGGTAGCACAACTTTGTGAACTTTAAAAGTGTGATTTTTCTGGTACGTGAATTATATTTCAGTAAAGCTACAATAAAGGTGAACTGTCACCCACTCTGGCATTATCTTTATATGAACAGAGTTGGTTAAGAGAGCTACGTTCTTCTTTTATGCCTCTACCCCCAGAACTCTGATTTAAAATGTCCAAAATGAAAAGTGTCAATGACTGCTTCCATTTGCTTTATATGTCATTCATTTCAGGTTGATACACGGCATCTTTGCTGGTGCTTTAAAGCATGTTTATTCATTGTGTTATAGAACAAATGGACCAGTAAGGTGAAAAATGAAGCCATGAACTCACAGAGCCTCAGCCTTGAGTCAATTTACTGTAGCTGCAAAACAAGGAAAGAACCGGGTTCCAAAGGGAATACCAAGCACTCATGAATTCTATAACCATCTCACATGCCCAGCATCTCAAATTGCATCAATAAATCAAGAGAAGCCATGCATATACCCTAGCGTTGTCTGCTTTTTTAAAGGCAAAGTTATGATGGTTTATAGGTGTAAACTTACCTGGTCAAAAGCTGCTTTCTCCAGCTCATTTTTGGCCACAGCCAGTTTTTGTTCCAGATCAGTAAGCTGTTGCACCTGTAAAATGAAAGAAAGGCAAATCTTTTCAGTAAATTCTATAATCTCCCCCTCCACTTTAAGCATCTGTCATTCACTGAAAAGAATAAAAAAAAGAAAAACTACCTCATGAAATTCATTTAGAATTCTCGTTAAAAATATTGTATTACATGGTCATTTGGTTAAGCTGCAGAAAATGGTGTGTTCTGGATGCATATGCACTAAATACTTCACCGGACCAAAACGTCTAGTTGCAGAGTTCCAGCTCAAATCTCTGAAAATCCTTGTGATATAAATCCATCAGTTACGTTTCTAGAGGTTGTGGACTGAATTACATTCCCTTAACATTCACATGTTGAAGTTCTAATCGCCCCCACCACGTGATTGTGTTTGCAGATAGGACCTTTAGGGTGGTAATTAAAAGTAAATGAGGTCATAAAGGTGAGGTCCTAACTCCATAGAACTACTGTCCTTAGAAGAAGTGGAAGAGACCGCAGAGCGCTTGCTCTCTCTCTCGCTGGCTTACGCAGAGGCGAGGCCATGTGAGGACGGCACCGCTTGTGAGCCAGGAAGAGCTCTCACTAGAAACTGAATCTGCCTGCACCTTGACCTCGGCCTTCTAGCCCCCGGAACTGTGGGAAAAGAAATTTCTGCTGTTGAAGCCACCCATTCTGGTGTATTTTGTTCTGGCAGCCTGAGCAGACTAATACAGTAATAGTCACTCTTTTTATTATGGAGTTTTAACTTAATATACCTCTCTATGCCACCGTATCTCCGTACCTTTACAAATGCCGTCACTGTGCTTTAAAGGAAAAGAGCAATGGCCTCAGATTTGGAAGCAGTGTTTTAAAATCCAGCCTCTGCCAATTCCTAGCTGTACGCTGTAGCTATGTACTGACAGGAGTTGCTCAGTGGGCTCACAGAGGACCTGCGGAAGAGCCTGCCTCCCTTCATGGCTCAGCACCTCTCTAGACCTCTGGACTCTGCCTGTCTCCCACATCTAGCCAAAGAAAAGAATCTAAAGCTGGAGGAACACAGGATCTTTCTGATGCTCCTGTGAGGCAAGGGGATTGAGTTTGCCGGGGAGAGGTGGGCAGCAGGGGACGCATCACCTCTTCAGTGACCAGGATGCCACACTCCGGGTGCTACAAGCTGCGGGTTGTGGCAAGGCTGTAGCCCACTACCACAGCGCCCATTTGTCTGGTGGTCTTCTTTTCTCTCCCTCGCCTTCTGGGAACCAGCAGCTGGAAGCTCTGTCCTTGATTTTCCGGACAGAGGGTTTTCTCCCCTATGGTGACCACCTAGGAGGGAGGAGGGGGTGAAGAGACTGTTCTCCATTATAAAACGCTATGTCCACTCTTTGTATCCATGTCTAGTTTTCATGTCCTAAATTGAGCTGTGTTATTTTCTGCTTTATTCTTGTAGAAAATAATTTCCCAGTGGGTGCTTGCCCTTAAATAGCTGCCTAATCCGTGTACATGAAATACATCCTCTGTGCACGTATAAATGTCTATATAACGCTTAAAAATAAAATCATTCAGAATAAAAAAAAAAGGGAGAGAGAGAGAGCTGATGCCGAGTAGGCTTCCAGTAGGAGCGCACCTAAATGTAGGTGAACCCCCACGAGCTTGGAGACCCAGGCCCCGACCCACACCCCCCTTGGCTATGTGTCTGTCCTTCCCACCTCCTCGCTGCCTGACCCCACATCAGGGGGACTTCAGGACCATAGGCCTCAGTCTCACTTTTCCACCCCGGGCTCAGGCCACCCTGCCCACCCGTCAGGCGTCCCTGCTGCCCAGGACCAGCCACATTCCTCAACCCCTGAGCACCAGGGACTCTTGCTGTGACCATCCTGGCTGCTGTGGCACAGGCCCTGCCTGAGCCAGCTTCTGTCCATGGGACTGAGCCCCGATGGAAGAGTGGCCCCTCTGTCTGTCCCGGCTCCTCAGCCTAGGACAGGAGTTAGGGACAGTGGGATGGACAGTGGGTGGGCCTCAGTGGGGCAGTGGGTGTGGTAAGCTCTTCCTCAGCGTCAGGGGAAGGGGGTGATCCTGACCCTGCCAGCCTCGGTGCCACTGACACTCTTGGTCACCAGCTGGAAGGGACCTCTGTGCTACTCAGCCATTGCCCTGTCTCAGGCCCTCCTGCCTCCCCCCAGGTTCTCATGGTATTTTCTTTCTCAGGGTCCTCTTTGGTGGGCAGCCATTCTCCCCAGATGCTGCCATCAGTTATCTGCAGTCCAGGGGGCGTCTGCATAGGCTCAGGTCCTTCTGCATCCTTGTGTGAGTTTCAGCCCTATTCCAGTCATCCACAGGAGGGGACTCCTGCAGAATGACTTCAGGGTGCACTGCAACATAGCCATCCAGGAAGCTTGTGGCAGGGCAGGCAGAATGCATTCCAACAGAAATAGTAAATGTGCCTTTGAGAGCTATCTTGCCACCAGTTCCCAGGATTTCAAGAATCTCCGTCCTCTAAGAACTCAGTGAACCTGGTAAAATCTAGCCAAGAGATCTCAGGAGACAGAAGGTTACAAAAAGAGTGAGGAAAAGCACTCGCAGGGATTGCAGATACTGACCCACATTATCACACTGTGCACCTAGTTTTGAAAGGATCAGCTCCAGGCTTAATGCATACATGGCTGTTATAAAACTATAGAAAATAATAACAGTATTAAGCCGTTAGAAGACCTATGAAAGACAGGGAGTCTTACAAGATAGAGAATTTTATTTGTTTTAGGTCAAATTTGTTTTCTCATTTTAACTCCTGTGAAATAAAGGATAGGGTTACTTAAGAGGGGCTAGTCATGATTCTAGAGTAGCTTTCCTTCACATTCAATCATTGAGTAAATATCTAAGGAGTGACTGATTGTCCTCAGCCCAGGAAGGAAACATCATCTGTGTACGCAGTTGAACATGTACATGGGCAGCAAGCATATAAAGAGAAAGTCACTGAATGAGATTATAGCTGCTCAACAGAAAGCGTGTGTAAGCTGAGAACACAGAAGGGGTTCCTCAGTGTGGCCTGAGAAGTCACAGTTCTTCTTCCTAATAAGAGTAACAACAAAAAATGATAACATTTGGGGCTGGCCTGGAGTCCTAGCAGTTAAGTTCATGCACTCAGCTTCAGCGGCCAGGGGTTTGGATCTTGGGTACAGACCTATGTGTTGCTTAGCAAGCCATGCTGTGGCAGGCGTCCCACTATAAAATAGAGGAAGATGGGCACAGATGTTAGCTCAGGGCCACTCTTCCTCAGCAAAAAGAGGATGATTGGTGGCAGATGTTAGGTCAGGGTTAATCTTCCTCAAAAAAAACCCCCCAAAACTATAACATTTAATTTTCATACAAGTACATTTTCTTATTTGAGCTTTATAACATTTTAGAAGCTAGAGTCCATATTCTAATCTTAATTTACTTTAGAAAAAAATTATGTAGCTTCAGAGCGCCAAGACTGTGTAGACCACAAGATGCTGGAGCCTGATTTGGCTCCACCGTCTAGTCTATTGCTTCTGGAGCATTCCCCTGCTGTTTTTCTCAAGAATCCACCTTAAATTGAGCTAGATCACAAAAGATAACATCTGTGCTGTACTTAGTGTGAAAAGTGTCTTTTTTTCCTTCTAGGAAAGTTGAATGCATAGCTATGGTGGATGAAGTCAACAGAAAGGATGTAATGTTAGACAGTTACATTTTATCTGACATTTCAATGAATTCTTTTACAAAATCTCAGCAATGGCTAAATCTGCAAGGTTCTAATTCTTCTGTCATACATTAGGTTTGTGATTCAGTGTTTCTGGAAACTTGTTGACAATTTATTTTAACCCTTCCCCAGCCCCTTTCCTCCAGGTAAGTTGTCTTCTTTTTAATTTTTCTGGTGAGTTTCCCTGAGGTTTACAGAATATAAAAATATTTATATTTTACCTTCTTCTAAAAAGGACCTAAAACAATTTTGACACTAGAAGTATTAAAATTTTAAACATAAGTAAAACAATGAGATCTATAGAAAACAGATATGCCCTGTGAACGGGATGTGAAGGTAGGTGAGGGGCGGCAACAGCCGAAGGAGGCTCTGATAACGGATTCTATCCTTTGGTCTTGGCTGAGCTGTAAATTTGCTCCCAGACTTCTGGCAGCCAGGTATGAAAAGAAATGATGTTGGCTCCAAAATTCTCATTATCAAAGACAGTAAACATACCAGAGACACAGACGGTTCAGGGTTTTTCCAAGCAATAGCAACATAAAATTATAACAAACATTTTGAAATTCAAGTCAGAAAACGATTTTTTTCAGAAGCCAAGAAATGTAATCCAAAATCATGGTTCACCTTAAACCAAGTATAGTGCCTAGGATACACTGATGTGTGTTTGTGTGTGTGTGTGTGTATGTGTGTGTATGTGTGCGCACGTGTGTGTATGTGTGGATGGGTGGGTAGTTTGCCCACCAAGACACAGAAAGCAGTTTAAGCAAGTCACAGATTGACTTGCCTCCTGAGACATGCAAAATAATTCCACTTTGTCTCATCTACTCCAGAAGATTGAAATTCTAGTGAGTGATAACCAGCTTTACACACCAAGGTATGAGAGACAAGAACTGTTTTTTGTTGTCACTGAGTCTTAACAATTAGCAGTGCCTTACACTTGATGAGTAAATGGCTTTTAAAAGAATTCAATCCCTGACTGTAGTGGGCTAAACCGAGGAGATACAGGACCAGCCAAACTTTCGACTGCTACAGTCTCAGCTGTGTCATCTTCTGATAAAACACAGGAAAAGGAAGCGCCACAGGGGCCTCAGCATATTGAGGTCTAGCCACCCTTTTCCTAGTCTGGCCTTCCTTTTAGTCTTGGAGAGACCAAAGTGGAAACTGTCCCACCTAGGGCCTGGTCAGGGAAGTGTGTATACAGACTCTGAATGGGGAAGTCAGGACAGAGCATCCTCCCAGGGTTTTGCCACTACAGAGTTACAATAAACAAACTTGGACGACTGCTGTGACTCATTTCTTAAGGACTTGGGTCAGTAGAGGACTACAATCGCTGAGTCTTTTAGAGTCCTAGAAATAATGGCCCATGTTATAATAGGCTTTTAGGTGGCATCTGCAAAATACGATCAGAAATCTTTAGACGTTTTCTAGCAACAGCTTTGCCACTTTGTTATTAGAAAGGTGGTACATTCCCCACATTTCGGAACCAATGAGAACATACAGTCATGTTCCAGCAAATAATGCAAGAAATATGGATGGTGAATACAAGAGAAGTTTCATTGGAGTATGGGAAGAAAACATCAGATATTCCACATTTTAATTCTAAATTTTAATATTGGAAAAAAGTTGTATTGTAAAATATTCTGTATTCTACACACTTATTCTAAAATATCTCATAGTTGTGGAATATAAAAAAATTACAACTTGGATTTATGCATATTCTAAATCTCATCATTGCTTTTCCTCCATTTTGTCTATGTTTATAATGTACATAATATGGCAGTAAAATAATAACATGATAATAGGGACAATAACAACAACAGTCTAAACCTGTGGCATATATATATATATATTCCTCATAACAACTCTGTCTGGTGCATAGTGTTCCATCCTTTTTAAATGATGAAACCGAGGCTCAGATGTATAAATATCTTGCTGAACGTCACACAGCTGGGATATAACAGATCTGGAATTCAAACCCAGGCAGTTGTATCCATAGCTGGCCCTCTTAACTACTAAAGACATGAGTGTATATAATTTATAACTAATAAATTACATATATTGAATGACATATGCTCAAAATTTATTGATAAGATTTATAATTAAAAATGTTTGGAGACCACTCAGAAAATTAGAGGAATTTTGTATGTTTAAGTTTATTCATCCAGTGAGGATAATGAACTCCTAAAAGAGATGTTCCCAAGTACTCAGAAACTTGTACCTGGTAGGTGGACATCGGATTGAATTTTTTATGTATGATTCTGTGAAGCACGTGCTCCCTGCTCAGCAGCACTAACCCAGAAGGTGTGGGTAATACTCAAGAGATATAATATAGACCACCATATCACCACCATCATCTCTGCATTCCATTTTCCCATAGAGTTAAGGAGGCAGAAAGTCAACAATGCCTACCAGCTTCTACTCACCTTCATCAAAGTACAAAGTTGTAATGCCAAGATTATCTTTTTTTTGAGCTGAGGAAGATTAGCCCTGAGCTAACTACTGCCAATCCTCCTCTTTTTGCCGAGGAAGACCAGCCCTGAGCTAACATCCGTGCCCATCTTCCTCTACTTTATACGTGGGACGCCTACAACAGCATGGCTTTTGCCAAGTGGTGCCATGTCCTCACCCAGGATCCGAATCGGTGAACCCTGGGCCACCGAGAAGCGGAACGTGTGAACTTAACCGCTGCACCACTGGGCCAGCCCCCCAAGATTATCTTGAGCCACAAGATTCTTCGATGCCACACCTGCTTATTTCAACATTAATAACTTGAGAGGAATACTGAAAGACTTGGAATTGAATGAATAATACATGTAGAAAGACCAAATATAGATCTCAAGTTACACAGGAATAGCTTAGTACAACATCTGGTTATAAGTTCTATTGAAAGCAAATTTTAATATATCAAAGTTATAAAGTTCAATAAGTCTTTCTATTGGGAAAAAAGATCAAATATACATAATTTTACTCAAATTTAAATTTTTATAAGTATCATGTTGCCATCACATGTATGTTTAAAAAAATATGTTTATATAGCACTTATGGCTATTTAAAGAAAATCTATCGTGGAATAATTTTTTCTTACATCCTTGATATTGATTTGCTTTCTCCCGTCAAGAACACCTACACTTTGGAGGAAGCTGCCTCATACCCTTTCTCAGCCATACATTTTAGGAGAGATGATCTCAACATTCAGTTCCAGATTTGGGGATATAATTTCTTAAAGCCATGACTCTATCTCAACCCCCTCGTAAGGTGACTGTGCTTGGGTTTCAGCATCTAATTAATGGCAGGCCAGAGACGGGAAGGTATTTGCAGGTGGGTTCCGGAATGAACGCTGTCTCTCTTCTTCATCTGAGTGAATGAAAACTATATTCTTTCCTTCTCCTGGGAGTATAGCACGAGGATGTTTAAGTCTAAGCTCTAATAGGCATTACTTTTAGAATAAAAGAGAACAACATGAAGTTAAAACTGTCCTAGAGAAGAAAGTAGCACAGAGAAAAAACCAAATAAATATATAACAGCACCTGATGACTTTGAAACCTTCTCGGTCAAACCACACCTGAAATCAAATGAACCTTGCATTTTCAGTTAACGTGAGCAAATAAAATTCATTTTTATTAAATAAATTCTTGTTAGATATTTATATTTTCTGTTATTTAAAAATAAAAGATTCAAAACTGCTGCTTCTAGACATGACACAGTAACTGGTATTGGGCTAGTTCTCCTCCCATAAGCAACTCGGAGCTAATTATGCTGGGCTGTGAGCCTTGAAATATGAGAAACTCACTAGCGAGACCCTTGACTCCACCAGCTTTCTGCCTGATGACAATGTCCTGACCTAGGTGCAAAGGGCTGCGGCCCAAGCACATCCCTGTCGTTGCAGGAGCTGCGGAGGCAGAGGTCAGAGTTTGTGGCAGATTAGACAGCTGGAATACACAGGGCAGGGCAGCAGAGAAGAGCGAGGTGTGCAGGGGCGGGGCTTCTGAGAGTCGGTTTAGAGGGATGTTCTTGCAAGCCCTTGGCTGAGAGTCAGGCTGCACACACACAGGACAATATATTACACAAGGCTAGTCACAAAGTAACTGTTACAGAGCTGACAGCCGAACAGACACACTAGAGGCTGAGCACTGCAGAAGGATGTTAGCATTCTAGAGACACTCCTAAGCCTTATTAACACCACCGCATCAACATGGCAGCATTTAGATTAGTAGACATGCACTAGAGGAGCAGTTGGCAAACGACAGCCCAAAGGCCAACTCTGGCCCACTGCCTGTTTTCTTCAGGAAAATATGATGGGAACACAGCCACCTTTATGCATTTATGAATTGTCAGTTGCTTTTGCGCTACCTTGGTGGATTTAAGTAGTTGTGATACAGACCATATAGCTCGCCAAGACTAAAATATTTACCATGTCATCATTTACAGAAAATGGTGACTGAGTCCTTTGCCAATATGAAGTCCACTTTAGACCTTAAGAAAGTCTAAAAACTTAGACGAGATTCTGCCGGGGGGGGGGGGGGGGGGGCGCAGGTGTCTGGAGGGTTAGCTCAGTCGTGTGAGAGGGGCTCAGGTATGATCCTGGACTTTTCACATAACTGCACCAACAAAGCATAAAGCCAACTCTACAACAAGGTGAATACCAGTATCTTAACTGCATTATGGGGCAAAAATGAACAATCTTCAGAAGATAAAAGCCAGAATCTCTGTAATGTACAAATGACAACATCCAGCACAAAATAAAATCTTACCAGTATTCAAAGAAATAAAATACGTGATCCAAAGCCAAAGAAAAGAGTAGATAATAGTAGCCAACATCTAGGTGGCCCACATGTTGAATCTAACAGAGAAACACTTGGAAGCAGCTATTAAAAATATGATTAAGAAATTACAGGTAATATGTTCTTAATTAGTGAAGAGATAAGTAATCTTAGCATAAAAAATTGTATTATAAAAAAGGACCAAATCAAAATTCCAGAAAGGAAAATTTAACTGGAAGGACTTATCAAAAAAATGAAGATGAGAGAAAAAATGAGCACTAAATATGAAATGACACCAACAGAAATTATCCATTCTGAAGAGAAAAAAATGTTTGAAGAAACATATAGAGGGGAAGTCTCAAAGATGTTTAGAACAATATTAAACACACTAGCATATGTGCATTGGAATAACAGAAGAAGAGTGCGAAAAAGGGAAAAATTACATTCAAAATTGTTAGGAAAAAATTTAATGAAAGATGTGAAAAACCTCTATGTTGAAAATTACAAAACATAACTGAGAGAAAAGGCAGAAATTCTAAATAAGTGGAAAGATATACCATGTCTATGAATTGAAATATTAAACGCTGTTGAATTGAAAATTCAATATTATTATGATATCTGTCCTCTACAAATTAATTGACAGATAAAATGCAAACCAGATTAGAGTTCCCACAAGATTTTTTTTCTTGTTGTAAATTTGCCGAGCTGTCTCTAAAATCTATATCCAAAATAATCTTAAAAAAGCACAAGGTTGGGGCTGGCCCCGTGGCCGAGTGGTTAAGTTCGCGCGCTCCGCTGCAGGCGGCCCAGTGTTTCGTCGGTTCGAATCCTGGGTGCGGACATGGCACTGCTCGTCAGACCACGCTGAGGCAGCGTCCCACATGCCACAACTAGAGGAACCCACAACGAAGAATACACAACTATGTACCGGGGCGCTTTGGGGAGAAAAAGGAAAAAATAAAATCTTTAAAAAAAAAAAAAGCACGAGGTTGCAGGACTTATGCTATCTGATTTCAAGACTAACTGTAAAGCTACATTAAAAAGGACAGTGTAGTGTTGGCATGAGAATAGACATATACAACAATAGATCAGAAGACGATCCAGAAGTTTACTCTCACATATATAGCCAGTTGAAAATATACATAGCCATTTGATTTCTGACAAAGACAAAAGTGTAATTCAATGTGTAAAAAATAATTTCAGTAAACAGTGCTAAAGCAATTGGAGATTATATATGTGTGTGTACACGTGTGTGTGTAAAACCAACCTTGAACTTTTCTTTACACTATTCACAAAAAATAATTTGAAATGAATCATAAACCTAAATGTAAAAGATAAGAATATAGTACTTCCGGAAGAAAATTTTTATGACCCTGAGATCGGCAAAGATTTCTTAGATAAGACTAAAAAAGCGCAAACATAAAAGAAAAAGAGTGTTAGGCTTTATCAGTTTACACATTTTGCTCTTCAGTATAGACTATTGAGAATGAAAACTGAAGCCATGGACTGAAAGAAAGTATTTGTAAAATACACATCAGACAAAGGATTTATATCCAAAGTATATAAATGAAACTTAAATTCAACAATAGGAAAACAAGGAAATTTTCAAAACAGGTCAAAGAATTGAATAGACTGATACAGAAATGATCAATAAGCTCATGAGTACATGTTCAACATCATTAACTATCAAGTCAAGTAATTAAAATCTCAAGAAAATACCATTTCCTTGCCTAGAACACTTAACCATAATGTCTTGATTCATCACCAGAACTCTCCAAAAATTACCACAGGAGACATTAACAATCTCTGAGTCAGAGTTGTTACATGACCTTTGCCACTTACAGTTTGATCTCAGATTCCTCATACGTAAAATAAGAATTTTGGAGCAGATTATTTTTAATGTGTCTTCTAGCTAAAGGAATTTCTAACCCCTCGGGTGCTTCCCAGTTAATGTAGCAAAGTAGAGAAATTAACATCTGATTATATTTCCTTTTGCAAACATAAACCAAGTTAAGGTTTTATATACGTTTTACATTGCTCCTTTCTTAAATTCTGTTTCTAAATCTCTTTTCAAAATGGTAGGTATAACTCTTAAATTTATATGTAAAATTATGGTGCTATTACACTAATAATTTCAATGAGTGGAAAGAACATCTGCTAAATTTTAGTAACCTATGACTTTTCTTCAAAATCTCTTTCAAATTTTATAATCTCATGTTTGATCTTTCACTCAGAAATTGTTGTTTTAAAAACCTGTAGGAATTCATTCATCCTTTTTGGGGGTTATTGAAGTGTGGGCATATTGTTTTCAATGGATATCGGATTTTATCAATATCCTTTCTTTGTGCGGAGAGATACTCGAGAGAAATTTTTAAGTGAATCAACAAAATTGACAGATGTCATATACTGTCTCCTCACAAATTTGAGTGCAGGTCTGGGGAGAAAGCTGAAGAAATGAAGTTTTCAGCAGACAACTACCCTTTAAAATTTATTTTAATTACAGGTAAATTTCACAGACCATTTGCTACACCATCATTTTACTAAAAAATAAGTTCTCAAATATACAATGGAACTTGTATTATGTATGCAGAATTGATATAAAAGAAAAACAGAGAAAAAGATGCAGGTAGCAAGGAAGAGTGGGTTTCCACCCATCCACTAGTCCCACTCCAGAGCAGATGGCCGCCACGGGCAAATCATCTTTAATTCCCAAGCATCTTACTTGTAGGCTTTTGTTCCTTATGTCTGTCCTGGGAATCCTGATAGGACTTTCTAGATACTCTATTTGGTTTTTTAGATCTTAACTTAGACTCTAAATCACACGCCTAGAAATTCTAAAACATTCTGAAAAATGTCTGGAAGTTTTATTCACAACTGTCATTAAAAATGAAAACTTCTGCTTTCATGAAAATGGGTACCTAAGTTATTACGAACCTCTTTTGTTTTTGTCTATTCTAAGTTTTCTAGGAGGCAGTAACTGCTAGAAGTAATGGCCCCAGACCATAATATGCTATTTAATTATTAATTTTAAAGAGATTAAGAAGAAATGCAGGTTATCTGAACTGTGCCTTTCTTAGGCAGGCATCGTTAGCTCAAGATATATTTGTATCTTAAAATCGTGGATGAGGAGTGGTCCTTGAAACTACACAGATAGCTTGCTGATTAATCATAGGAATTAATAGCTACCTCAAATAATTGTGAGCTGAGCAAAATTAAAATAAAAAGTACCTGCTGTTTATTATTGTATTTATGAGTATTTTTTGGTATTCGCATATCTTCTCTTCTCTAATATCGGTCTATGTTTTCCATTGAATGAGGCATATTCTTATACACCTCAGGATCTTCACATGTACCTGCTCTTTCTGCCTGGAATCATGGAAAAGTCCCTGCTGCCCTACTCTCCCTGGTCAATCTCTAATCATCCCCTAGATCCCAGCTGAAATGCTAATTCTCACAGAGATCCATTTCTGAACTGCAAACATAATTTTAGCATCCTCGTTACATTCTCTTGTGAAATACTATATTTTCCCTTCCTATTACTTTCACCAGTTATGATAGTCAAAATATAAAATGATTGGTATTGTATGGACATGAGCTGGTAAAATCTAACTCTGCCCTGAATGTTAGGGCAGGGTCCAGGGAGTTCTTCACTTGACAGGTGTCAAGCAGTCAAGCAGTCCCTAAGCAGCAGCATTGTGGCAGCATCTAAGCAGCCTTGCCACACTCCTGTAGACTCAACCAGGAAAGAGACATCAGCCCAAATTAATTTGGACAGTTTATCACTCACACTGAAACCATAAGGAAGATCAGCATGGCATCGGCAATCCATGTCAATATTATCAGTGGATGACATCAAACTAGGGGTGCCACGTGTCAGATGAGACAAATGGTGAGTCTCTCTGCCATTGTGGATTCAACTCTACACAACGCAAAGCAGTTTTATAGCCTACTGTTGTAACCAGAGGAGGGGAGAGGTGTGATACGGAAAGCATCGCTCATGCCTCACTGGCATTAGGAAAGTGGATGGGAAACTGCTTCATCACAGCCTCCTGCAAGATAGGGAGGCAGACGAGAAACAGTCTTAACAGCTACTAACAAGACCACCTATCCTTCCATGTTTCATGGGGATCACAGGGCATTCCACCAAGGCTTGGGTTAAACTAGAGGTTAGCTTTGCCTATGTGACTGATGTGGAGATGTGCAAGGTCATCAGGGTGTTATGGCAGAGCCACATGCTACAGTAAGTGTTAGCATTTATTGCTGAATGTCAGCCAGATGCTAGGTGGAGGAGACGGTCCAGGATGACGGAGAAAATAGCTATTTACCAGTTGGTATAGAAGTGCTTCAATATTTGAGCAATTTGCATGCCTTTATTAATGCATACTGGTTAAATTCAATCCCTACTTGTTATAGTTGTCACCTATCCATTTATCGATCTGATTGTTAATGTCTCATTGCTTCACTAGACAATAGGCTCGCTCACAATACAGATGGCTTCCGTTGTGCAAACCATTAAATGGATAATTGTTAGACTAGAGCCAGGTACCTAGCGGATGCATAAAAAATATTGGATGAACGCATGAGCAAATGAGTACGTTTGATGCTGACGCCACATATTTTTTTTTTCCTGATTTGTGTCTGAAGAGCCTCAGGGTTTACAAGAACTCTCTATATAGTTGAACATTTTTAGGATTTTGAGTCCTCCCTTTAACAGCCAAATAATGCTCCTCTAGGAGCCTTTTCAGTCCATCACGTAAATCTCTTTTCTCTGGCAGTTAATTGACATGACAGACAATGGCTGCACTTCCCTCTAACAGACATGGGAATTGATGATCTATTAATGGTACTTATAAAAGTGCTGCAGGCAGATTGGATAAAACCCAGCACAAAATTTTGTAGAAGTCAGGATTAAGTCAGTGGTAAATATTTTGAATAGGTTTTTTTTCCATGCCAATCTGCCTGAATATCATGGTCCCCTCTGTTTGTGCAAATCCTCCTGTCATTTGAAGGCTGGATGAAGCCAATTGTTAAATTTTGTCCCTGCCAAAGTCTAGCAGCTGCTCTGGATGTTCATTCCAAACATCCTTTCAAAATTTTTATTCCACTAAGTGAATTTTGTTGAAAGCAGCAGGTACTGAAATGTCTACAAATCAGCGTGTCAAATTCCCTTCTACTCTAAATGTGTACTCTTTTTTTTCCTTTAAATTCATTTGAATGCATTTTAGTAGAGATTTTTAATATATTTCCATGGCCTATTTGCCAACAGATGTATTTGGCTTTTTTCACTTGATTTAAAAGTAGAATCAAAAGGCCCAGAATTTGGCAGCTACAGGGGTTAGCTAAACTCTAGGGAATACCTGAAGTCCTAGAAATGTGCAATTCACCCAGAAATGCAACAAAAATCCTTGCAGCCTATGCCAACATCTCACGTCTCTTGACATTGTCTATCACATGAGCTGCCTTTTTTAGCCCTTGTATTTTTTAACATAGATTAAACAGTGCTTAGTATATGCAGGTCAAGTTCAAAGCAATTTACACATATATTTAATAGTCAACTGCTGGACAAAATAAGTATTCTTTTGCATTTTTACTAAATGTGCAAACAGAAGTTTGTGAAGGTCCGGCAAACTATATAGATAGTGCATAGAAGAAATAAATTCAAACTCAAGTCCCAATGATTCCAAAGCCCACTCTTATCTCTCTCCAATTCCTCACCTCTTTTAATTCTCAGCTCAAGTGTCATCTGCTTCAAGATACCATCCTAGACCATTACCATTGCACACTGCCTCACTTCCCACTTGGAATTCCCAATCCTCTATTCCTCTCTACTTTTCTTTTTCCTATAGCACTTCACTTTCTAATATCCTACACAAATTATTTTTTCTGTTTATCGAGTATTGCCTGTCACACTTACTTTAATGTAAGCTCTATCAAGTAGGGAACTTTTGTCCACTGAAGAATCATATAAGCATCTGGAAAAGGGCCTGAAAATACTAATCTCTCAAAAAAATTGTTGAATGAATGCATTATCTTTACATTATAATGTGACTTACAAGGTCTTTGTAAAGATTAGAAACACTTCTAAATGTGAGCAAGACATGTCATGGCCGCTCTCCATAAGATAAAGAATGACAATGATAATAACAATTGCAATTTATACTACAATTAAAGGCAATTCTCATTGTTTATCAAGCTATTACCACATTACTTAATATTTAGTCAACTTCTTATCAGATCTAAAATTCTTCCAACCTCATTTGCCAGTACATCTGCTAAATTGTTAACAAAATGATGACTTGTATTCAAATCAATTCAGTTTCCACAAATATTTATCAGTTATTTATCATGTGCCAGTCAATATGCAAATTGTGAGGATTATAAAGATGCATGAAATACAGAGTCTGCCTGCCAAGAATGTGTTTTGTAGGGGAGAACATCATGCATAAACTAACAATTATTTCCTATTTTAAATAGGGTATTGCTACAATAGAGGATGCTATACAGTTCTGGTGGGGCTTTTTGATTTTGACCTACTTTTATTACAGTTCGAATGGCAAGAAGGATGTAGGTTTTCTTCCCATGCTACAAAAAACTAGCTCCCAAATTGTTCTACTGGCTGAGAAAAAAAATGATTGAAGATCTTCTGATATCTAACTACACAAATTTTATTTTTCTAATGTTGAAATATATTTTACTTGAGCTAATACGACAATGACTAAGGCCACCAGGAAGGATAAAATACAATTGTCTCCTCAGCACAAATCCACATGAACAGTCATATTTTGTAGTGTTGATTCCTTTACCCAATCTTTATTATTAAATGTTTATAATTGGGGGTATTGGAAAGAGTCCTGAAATATACCGTAAAATACTCGTGTTTTGTTTTTCCTTTTCCATTTACTAGCTTTAAGATTATCGACAAGACCCTTATTTTCTCAAATTTACAGTTTTTTCATTTGTAAAATGGGAACAAAAGTACCAGTGAAAATTTATGGAATATTTACCACGAGTCAAGAATGTCACTGATACTTAAATATGTCATTTTTTTAAGCTTTACAAAACTCTGTAAGTATTATTGTTACAACCATTTAGCAAAGGAGGCAAGAAAACCTTAAAGCGGTTACACCTGCGTGGTTCAAAGGTGTCTTATCAGAATTTGGCAGTTGGTACCCATACGCATGATTTCAAAGCTTCATCTAGTTAAGACTAGTGATCTGAGGTTCTATAAGATAACGCACATTCTTGTCCCCCATTATTATGCTGTTTTGGGCTTCATTGCATCCCAAATGACAGTAAACTGCAATGGAACATGAAACTTGCTCCCTTCCTCCGTTTGACCAAGAACAAAAATGTTGCAATACAAACTGGAGTTTTCATGTGAGAAATATTTCATGAAACCACCACAGAGAACACAGAAAGAAAAACAAGAAACTTTGAAATCGATGTCATGATTTATCAATTTTCCATGTGAAGGATGTGTCATAGTCTTGAAAATTTAGAGCCCCACAGAACCTTAGAAAGATATCCTAATCCCTCACTGGGATATCCTTCTCAGTAAAATACTACTAAAATGTTTTAACTACATCAAACGGTTGCTCTTAGCCTTAATTGAGGTAATAGATGCAAAAAAAAGCTGATGTACAATTTTTGGGGGGTTCTTTGGAATAATCACTAGCAAGTTAGAGCTGTCTCTAACTTTCAGAGCTCTCTGAAACTTCTGTTTTAGCAAGAATTGGTCTTTGTAACCCAAATTCATTAGCTATATGGCTTCTCTAAAGACATAGAGAAAAGAAAAGAACTGCCTAATTTCTGTTGGCCTTTCTCATGTGTCATGAGTCTATCCTCACAGTTAGAAAGGTTACATGCCTTGTCATTGTAGCTGTCACAATGGGGGTCAAATGTTTATTTTGCCTGTCTTGCAGCTGTCACTTTGCTTTATTTACTCAGCCTCCATGGGGCTCAGTGTGTTCCTGTGTCAATGATCATCATCTAATTCTGAGGAACTTACAACTGGATAATTAATGAATGAGTAAATCTCTTCCAAATGACACATTTTTACTTAATAAGGGAAAATAATTTTTTTTCTGAGTCATTTAGTAAATTAAACATTGCAAGGAGGTATTATAAGGTTTACTCTTCCTCTTCCTTATCTGTCCCCTATTCCCTCATTCATTCATCCATTCAGTCACTAATCTTCTCATTCATCAATCCAGCTACTAGTCAACTCATCCATTCATCATTTATCCTTCCACTCACACACCCTCTATCCTCTTATCCATGCATTCCTCAGTTTATGTACTTACATATCCATCCACTCATCCACCTCTCCTTTCACCCATATCTCTGTTTATCTATCCACCCATCTGCATCCACCCATTCAGCTACTCAACCTAGTAACCTACCCAAACAGCTTGGGTGGACATTTGAGATACAAAGAAGAGTTATGTTAAGCTCATCTCAGACAAGAAAGAAGGAGAAACTTGATTTCTTTTAGTTGGAGAATTAAAGAAAAGTTTTCAATTATTTCCAAAGATTCTGATCATTTCTCACTCGTGTATCTCTACACATTTAAATCATGAATCCTTAGATCAATGTCACTGTATATGAAAATAACCATTCTTCAACCCAAACAATCTGAGGCAGAATCCCAAGTGGTTTAGCTTGGGCTTCTGTGTTTTGAAATATCTGCACGCAAATTTGGATGCAAATCCAGCATTAAGAACCACTGCCTCAGTGGAAGCACACAGGGTGGTTTTCATTGAAGATCCTGATGCCCCTTGCATGCCTCCATAGAACACACACATCCTTACTTATGCTTAACAAATACTATTGTGGGAACCTAGAATTGGCCACCCCAAGATATGTTTCTTTGGCATCAGGATTATTTGAGGCTGATTGCTTTTGATAAACTGGGACAGGGAAGGAGGCTCCGAGGAATGGAACTTGCCCTTTGTTAGGACATATTTACATTTGTAAGGTAAATCTCTATTTGTAAAGGTGCCTCCCTTGCTGTACCAGGAAGAAGAAAGGAGATGACCTTCTCTCTAAAAACTCTTAATCAACACCAAAGGCAAGGACTTAAAATCTGCACTTTATTGTGCTTCTCTGGTAACTTCCTGTACTGACTTCCCTTCCCCTCCCAACATTGGCATTTCTTAAGGATTAAGCATCTTTGCTTAGGCTGGGAACTGATTGCCGAGCTCACCTGTGACCGCCCAGCTCCAGACAATCGACTTGCCTCCTGCTACACCCACCAAGATAGCCAACCACTACCTGCTGTGTCCATCAAGCCCTGTGCTGACGGGGCAATCTTGTGACTATTGTGGGAGGGACATTTCAATCACATGTGAAACACCCCGTTTCGGGGTATATAACCACTATGTGCACCCCACTTCTTCGGTGCCCTTTCTTCCTTCGGGAAGAAAGGCCCCGGGCCATGGTTCCTCATAAAGCTTTGTTTAATTTTCTCTTGCTATTCTGTCTCATGTGAATTTAATTCGTTCTCCAGGCAGATGAACCCCCATTTGGGGAGAGGAAATGTCCTCCTCCCCTACACTATAAATCCCATATATTCCAAAGATGGAGGGAACCTCAACATCAGGACCCTCAAAATGTTTCAAAAATTTAGCTGCTTAAATTAAACCACTACAAGAACTGGTATTTAGTGAAGAGAGAAACAATATGTTTTGGAACAGCCTTACCCTATGTTTGTGACTAGAAATAAACTAGATCTGTGTGTGTGTGTGGGCATGCATGTGTGTGTGTATGTGTGTGTGTGTGTGTAGTTTCAGGAGGAAGCTTCCCCTTCAATCTCCAAGCGTCAACACCATGGAAGAACTGCCTCTGGACCTTCTCTCCACTGTTTTTCTCTCAGGGATGGGGTATTTTACGAGTGATGTCCCTCCAGGTTCTAAAAATCCATGAGTTTTTTTTTCTATGTTCAGCAGGTTTAAGATCTGTTTCCTATTGTCCTTTTATAGACTTTTAAAATAACTTGTAACCTGAGAATGGTATGCTTTAGGTAATTTAGGGCCCAGGACCTGGCTTTTAGAAGCAGTTATGGAGCCAACCCTGTCCTGCTGTTGGAGCTCTAGATAGGAAGGCATGGTTTGCAGTGTAGCTAGCTTCATATCCACCTCACCCACCATTTCTCTGATGCAGCTGTGATTGAGGGAGTGGCCTGGGATGGGCGAGGGCAGTCTGAAAGGGCCCAGATTGGGCTGCTGCTAGTCACAGTCCTACCCTCTAATCCGGGAATAAACAACATAGTAGATGTCCATCCCTCCGATAGCTGTGCCTTTTTGAACTGGTTCAGACCATAAAAGTGAAAAGTATCACTTTAATAGTATCTTCAGAGAAACCTTCAAGTTATGTTTGTGTACATACACATGTGTATATGTTTTATGGATGCACACTCAAACTGAATATATATTCATATATGTATATAAAACTGTAGCACTTCTTGAAATGTGAGATTACCAAATTGATCAGCTGATATCTTTTCTCCATCATCTCAGTCTATTCTTCAACTGGAATTACTTTGGGTCTTTAGAATAGATCAATATACCAAGATTTACTTATAAGCCAGATTCCTGCATAACCCTTGACATCTTCTTATCCTTCACCTACAATATCCAGTCCATGGACATATGGCCTTTCAAATAGCTTTCAACTCTGCCCACTTTTCTCCATTTACACTTTAGCAGTCCAGTTCCAGTTACTATCATTTCCATCCAGATGGCTGCAATAATCTCAGAAAAGAGTTAAAATAGCAGGACCGAAACTGCTATCCTTACAAAGGCTCATTTGCTAGGTTGGCCCTTGCTAGGTTGACTGGGATTTGGGCAAGGTTCCCATCATTTGCTGATAAGAGTGGCTCCCTGATGCCAAACTCTCTGTACGAGCAATAGAGATTATGCTGCAAACATGCTTTCCTTCTGGGAGTTTGCAATTAGGGTATATGCTAGGCAAGGGTGTCTGCGTGGCCAGCCCCTAGTGGAAATCCTGGACTCTAGGCTCACGCAAACTTCCCTAGTAGAAAATGTTCCACATGTGTTGTCACAACTTGTTGATAAAGGAATTAAACACACATCCATGTGACTTCCCTGAAAGAGGACTCTTAGAATCTAGTGTTTTGCATCCCCTGAACTTTGCCCTATGACCTTTCCCCCTTGCTGATTTGGCTTCATATCTTTTTCTGTAATAAATTCATAGTCATGAGTGTGACTATATGCTGAGTCCCACGAGTCTTCCTAGCAAATTGTGCAACTGATGCATCTCCCAACCTCCAAACACAAAACCTGGCTGTGGGACTATGTGCCTCTCAAATGTTTTGATCAAAACATTTTAGAATCTTCATCACTATAGGACTAGGGTTGACAAACTTTTTTTCTGTGAAGGGTCAGATAGTTTTGATGGTCATATGGTCTCTATCACAACTTCTTAACTCTGTCACCATAACACAAAAGCAGTCATAGGCAGTATATGAGAAATGAGAAGAGCTGTACTCCAATACCTATATTTTCTTTTAATACTATCATCCCCACCTCCCACCCCAGCTCACTTGTAAGGCAGAGGCCCCACTCAGGGACAGGCAAGCTAAGAACACCAGATGCTACGGTCCCCAGCCATGCTGACTTGTAGAGCTGGGGTGTCACTCAGAGAGAAATAGGAAGTTGTCCTCACCTCAAACTCAGGTGTAATGGTATACGGGTTCTGCCCAAGAGGAGAGGAAAGCCTAAAGATGATGAATTCTGCAGGTATGCCTGAGAGTGCTGACTTTTTGAACAGAGCTCAAAGAATTTCATGCCTAAGGGCACTGTAGAAAATGTTGGAGATCTTGGTGGAGAGGTTTAAAAAGGAATTGGTAGCCTCAAGATACTCCTAAGAATAAAGGGAACAGCCAAGCAGCCAGAAGTTTCAAAAAACCAGGGAAAGAGACAGTCTGGAAGAAAACTCAGAATAACACACAATCCTGAGTGTCAAGAAACTACACTCATGTGCTAGGCTACAGCTACTCAGGAGCAATCTGCGTGGGATATGAGAGAGATGGGAAGGATGCCCTAAGCCACACAGAGTCACCAGCAAAGGCAGAAGCCTCAAGGCATGATGGGCTCAGGCACAACTTCTCATCAAACACCAGAGGAACAATAAGCTATTCTGACCCAGGGACAGCTCCTAGGAAGCAAAGTTTATGCATAAAATCACAGTCATCCCTGATGATGTGGAGGACCAGAAGACTGTGTCCCTGCTAAAGGCGGTGCCCTCCCCAGAGCAAGTGGAAAGGAAACTCCCAAGGTCCTAGTCACTGGGTTAGCATGAGACAAAATTGTAAATTCCTTGAAATATGAACACAGTATCCAAGCCACACACAGGTCCAACAGTAAAGTGTGAAAATCTTTAATCAACACAGCCCTATGCTAGTCCAGCATTGGCCCCTGGTTAATCAGTGTAAAAGATGAAAATGAGGGGAAAAATCTGAGCAGGAACATCCAAGGTTGCACAGTGAGGGGAGAAATTTCACAGAATTAGTTTAGCAAAATCACTAAACAAAGAAGTAAATGAACAGTAAACAGCAACAACAGCCTCTGGAGAGGGAGGGAATCAGTACTGAGATTTGATCCACTGCATTATCTAAAATGTCCAGTTTCCAACAGTAAAATTGTGAGACATGCAAGGAAACAGGAATGCATGACTCATACATAGGGAAAAACAGGCAAAAAAAAATTGCCTTTGAGGGAGCCCAGATGGTGGACATAGCAGACAAAGAATTCACAGGACTTATTATAAATATGTTCAGAGAACTAAAGAAAACAATGCTTAAGTAATCAAACCAAGGTGTGATGACAGTCTTATCAAATAGAGAACAGCAATGAAAAGATTGGAATTATTGAAAAGAACAGAAAAGAAATAAAAATTATGGAGTGAAAGTACAATAACAAAATGAAAAAAAATTCACTAATGAACTCAATACTATATTCAACCTAGAAGAAGAAAGAATCAGAAAAAATTGATGATAGATTGATAGAAGGTGTGCAGGTGAAGAGCAGAGAGAAGAAAGATGAATGGAAATGAACAGAGCCTAAATGAAATGTGGGATGCAATTAAGAGTGCTGACATAGGCAGGAATAAAATACCAGAAGGAGAGGACAGGAAGAAAACAGAAGAAAATGTTTGAAGAAGGAATAGCTAAAAAGTTTCTAAATTTGAAGAAAAACTTAATACATCCAATAAGCTCAATAAACTTTATATACAATGAACTCAAAAAGATCCAGCCCAGACACATCGCTGTCAAAATGTTGAAAGGCAGACATAAGAAGAACGTATTCAAAGCATTGAGAAGAGAACAACTCACCATGTACAAGAAACCACTACAATAGGAAGAAGAGTTGGCTTCCCAGAAGATACAATGGAGGCCAGAAAGTAGTGTAAGGACATATTCAAAGGGGTGAAGAAAAAACAATTCACCCAAGAATCTTATATCCCTCAAAGTTCTCTCTCAAAAATGAAGGCAACATAAAGACATTCCCAGATGAGGAGACACAGAGAACTTGCTGCTGGCAGATCTGCCTTACAAGAAACACTAGAGGCAGTTTTTAGACTGAAAGTAAGTGATGGCAGACAGTAATTCAAATACACGTGAAAAACAAAAAAAGTACTGATAAAGGTAAGTAAGTGATTATAAACAACACTGTAATGGCATCTCTCCACTTCTCTTCTTGTAACTAATTGTGAACAACTGCATAAAATATATATCTCTATGGAGTCATGCACCACATAATGCTGTTTCAGTCAATGACAGATGGCATTTTTGACGGTGGTCCCGTAGGATTAGTACCCCAGAGCTTTGGTGTGTAGTGGGGATACCATCTAGGTTTGTGAAAGTAAACTCTACGATGCTTGTGCAATAATGAAGTTGCCTAATGACTATTTTTTAGTATTCTTGTCATTAAGTGACACACGACTGTATACACACACACATCTAATTGTATTGTTGCTCCTGTAATATATACAAATGTAATATATTTGATAATAATAACAGCACACAGGAGAGGGGAAACAAAGTTGAATTGGAGTAAGGAAATAACACCTTTTGGTAACTTGAATTTACAGGAAGAAATAAAGAGATGGAAGAGAAGCAGAAATTGTAAATAAGAAGGCAAATAAAACACATTCTAAAATTATATAATTGCCCTACTTTCTTCTCTCGGCTTCTTTAAAAGAAAAAAGCTATGATATATAGTCGTGATACGAATACAAAGAATAGAAAAGAGTGTGTGTGGAAGGATTGAAGGACTGGAGCCATATAGGTACAAGATTTCTGTCCCCCACTGGAAATAAGTTGGTATAAATCTGAAATAGATTCTGATCATTTGATGTGCATTGTAAACCCTAGAAGAAGCATTAAGAACATAGCTCAAAAAATAAGTTGAATAATTAAAAGGAATTAAAACATGAGTTTAGAAAACATTACATTATGCAAAAGAAGGCAATAGAATAGCATCAGAATAATAAAATAGTCATGAGACACACAGAGAACAAAAAAAAAGTGATACACTTAAATCCAACTATACAAATAATAACATTAAATGTGAAATACAGCAGGATTATTCACAACAGCCGAGACTTGGAAGCAACCTAGGTGTCCATCAAGGGACGAATGGATGACGAAAATGTGGTATATACACACAATGGAATGCCACTCAGCCATAAAAAACTGATGAAATCTGGTCATTTGTGGCAACATGGATGGACCTTGAGGGTATTACGCTAAGTGAAATAAGTCAGAGGGAGAAAGTCAAATACTGTATGATTTCACTCATAAATAGAAGATAAGAACAACAACAAACAATCACATAGAGACAGAGATTGGACTGGTGGTTACCAGAGGGGAAGGGGGGAAGGAGGAGGTTGAAAGGTGTGATTAGGCACATGTGTGTGGTGATGGACTGTAATTAATCTTTGGCTGGTGATGTAATCTACACAGGAATTGAAATATAGTGATGTACACCTGAAATGTATATAATGTTATAAACCAATGTTACTGCAATTAAGAAAAAAGAAAAGAAAAAAATACATGTGAACGAATTAAACAATCCAATCAGAATGCAGAGATTTTCAGACAGGATAAAAAGCAAGAACCAAATCTATTTTGCTTCAGCGTTACTCATAATAACCCAAAAGTGAAAACAACCTAATTCCATAATTTGATAAATAGATATGTTCTAACTTGAATAAACCTTAAAAACATTATGCTAAGTGAAAGAAGCCAGCCACAAAATACCAAATATTATGTGATTCTATTTATATGAAGTGTTCAAAATGTGAAAATCTAGGGAGACAAAAATTAGACTAGCAGTTGCCAAGGGCTAGGGAGGAAGGGGACACAGAGTGACTGCTAATGGGCATGCGCATCTTTTGTAGTGATGAAAATGTTCTAAAATTGCATTCTGGTGACAGTGGCAGAAGTGTGTGAATATAATAAAACCACTGAACTTTACAATTTAAATGGATGCATTTTATGATATATGAAGTATATCTCAATAAAACTATTTGAAAAAGTATTAAGAACTAACCAAATGAAGAAAGGTTGGAAAGACATTTCAAACAAAGAAAACAAATATTAGAAGAAAAACAGATAAGAAATGGAAAACCACAAGAAACTCGAGACTTCTATAGCTCAGTGTTTCATGTTATGAGACCAAAGAGGAAGGTAGGGATGAGTCAGACAAAGGAGCTTGGACTTAATCCTATAAGGATTGGACAGATAATGATGGATTTAGAAGTGGAATGATGGGCAATTTAAAATTTAAACAGATGACCCTCCCTTCGACGGTATGGAAGATAGCTTGGAGGAGGAAAAGACTGAAGTCAGAGTGGCCTGCCAGTGCTTCAGGATAGGTGAAGAGTCTGAACCAACACAAAGAATGTGAGGAAGTAGAAAAATATTTAGAAGGAAAATTTTACAATTACTTTTCTGTATGGTTATAAATAAATGCACAGTCATGTTGGAAACATTTCTCTGCCTCTTATTATAGGCTTCTGAGTTCCAGAATCAGATAAGGAAGATCACCTGCTTTATTCCTTTCAAATTGTCCTATTATGAAAACAGCAGGGAGGAGTGGAGAAAGAGGCGGAAAGGATGCATCTTGACATCCAATTATATTGCTAATCTCTGGAACTGGCAAATGGAAGTCTATTCAGGGAAATGTGCTTCTTGCCAGTGGCATCTGGCAATTAACTCTGAAATGCGGTTTCCAGCTTGCAAAGAATTTAGGATTTCACCGCACAGATTTCAAGAGAAGAATTGGCACTCACTGCTTTCTACAGCAGTGTACTCAAAATCAAAGCCTTGCTAACTGTAGATATGAGCATATAATGTACAGTAATGGTGAATCTGTCCATATTGGTCTTCGATTAAATTCAGCAAAGCTAATAAATAGTAAAGTTAAAGTCCTTATTCTGGAACACAAGATACTCCAATACCTGATTTAGGCGCATGTTTCAGCTCTGACTCAAGTCTCAGCTTTTCCCGAGTCACCACTAACTCCTTTCACTATTCGCCAAATTCAACCTCCCCACGCTCACTCACGCCTTGGGCTCTCTGACCATGATGCTCCATCTGCCCCCAAAGAAACGTCCCTAATGTTTACACCCACACAACTACTTCTCTTTCCAAACTCAGCTGAAACCTCAACTTCTCTTCAAAATGTTTCTTCTGCTCCAGCCACAACATCATACCCAGACCAGCCCCAAAAGCGATGATAGGTTTCCAGTTTTCTTGCTCTCTCCTCTACATCAATTTCAACATACCTCAAACCTGTCCTTATCTATGTACATATGCATATTGCATGTGCATATATGATCTTACATGTACATATTTCATACATATACCTTCAGAGTTTTTAACTTAATTGATATATATCTCATGTAATTTGGGGGGGTATGGGGTCCTGGAGTTCGAGTGCCTTTATCTCCCAGAGCCACTGTTCCCTCGTCTGAAATCTGAGGTTCATAATGGTAGGATTGACCTTAAAGCAGTGGCTCCCAAACTTGTCTGCACATTGAAATTAATTGGGAAGCTTCAAAAAAATACTTTCTCCCATCTCCAGACACATTATTTAATTGGTCTGGGGTGTTCCCTGGGCTTTACATACATTAAAAAGTCTCAGGGGCAGCCCGGTGGCGCAGCGGTTGGGTGCGCACGTTCCGCTTAGGAGGCCCGAGGTTTGCCGGTTTGGATCCCAGGTGCGGACATGGCACCGCTTGGCACGCCATGCTGTGGTAGGCGTCTCACATGTAAAGTAGAGGAAGATGGGCATGGATGTTAGCTCAGGGCCAGTCTTCCTCAGCAAAAAGAGGAGGATTGGCCCAAGTTAGCTCAGGGCTAATCTTCCTCAAAAAAAATATGTCTCCACATGATTCTAATGTGCAGACAAGTTTGGGAACTGCTGCCTTAAAGAGCACCTGTGAAGATTACATGTGGTCATGCGTGGGTGAGTTAGTAGCACACGGCCTGGCCAATACTAGATATTGTGGACTTTTTGAATGAAAAAATCACACCTTTCTTGTATTTTGTCTATAGTACTACGGTGAGATACTTAATATAGGGATGGTGGCACTCAGTACATTTTTTTGATTAAATAATAAATTATATAAGTGAGTATTAGATGAAATTCCCTCAAAATAGGCACTCTCAGTCCTGTAGGGAAATGTGGCAGAAAAACAGAAAATGAGAGGAAATCACAATTGAGCTCAGACACTACAGCAGTAGAAAGAACTGGGCAAACACATTTTCCCAATTGTAACAGGAGCTAATGAAAGAGATGAAGGAGGAAAAGAAGGGGACGATAACATTGAGGCTCTTGTCTACTAAGCATTGCACAAAACTATGAACTCCCCCAGTGTTACAGATGAAGAAGCGAAGAACAAGAAGCAGCTGAAAAATTTGTCCCGAATCACTCTAGTCCATGACAAACCCAGAATTGATTTCTGAGTTTCTTACACTCCAGATTCGGAGCGCTTACCTATTATGCTGAACCATAAGAACACTGAATCAGCACAGACCTCTGATGAGGGAGTTTGTATGCGCTTCTTATGCAGAAATCCATGAAAAGTGGCATAAGAACTTGGGAACTACTCAGGGTCTGTTTCTATAACTATCAGTTGGCCAATTCTCAGCTCAATCATTACTATGTTAAAAATAAATTGTGATGAAACTGGAACAATTAAATATCAGTAAAGAAAAAACTCCCAATCCATTAACTCATACTTTAGCCAAAACTTAACTTGAAGTGGATCATAGACCTAATTACGAGGGACAAAAAGTACAAAACATCGAAAAGAAAACACAGAGGCAAATCTTTATGACCTTGGGTTAGCCAAATAGCTCTTAGCTCTGGTATCAAAGGAACATTTATAACTTTGATTTCATCAAAAATAAAACATTTTTTCTCACTGAAAGTCACAGTTAAGAAAACAAAAAGCCAAGCCACATACTGGGAGACGTCATTTGCAAAATATGTATCTGATAAAGAACTTGTACCTGGAATATATAAAGAACTCAATATATAAAGAACGCAAAGAATATATTACAACTAAATTATTACAATACAAAGAATAATACAAAATAAAACTTTTTTAAAAAAGAGCAAAACATTTGAATAGACATTTCAACAAACAAGATATACAAATGTAAAATAAGCATATAAAAAGTGTTCAACATTACTAACCTTATTCACCATCACTAACCTTAGGGAAACGAAAATTATAACCATATGCCCTACCACTACATATGTACTAGAAAAGGTAAAATTTAAAAGACTGATCAAGCCAAGTACTGACAGGAAGAGTATGGTGATCTCTTAAACCTTACTGGTTGGAACGCAATGGTACATCTAATTTTGAAACAATTTGGTAATTTCTTATAAAATTAAACATACTTACCATATGACCTAACTATTCTACTCCAAGGTTTATCCATGAAAAATTAAAATATATGTCCATACAAAGACCTCTGTGTGAATGTTCACAGCAGCATTATTCATAATAGTCTCAAACTGGGGACAACCAGAAAGTCAATTAGTTGGTGAGTGGAGAAAAAAATTGTGCTGTAACCATCTATAGAAATAAAATTGGATGAAATGAAATTAAACAGGAAGAAATGCTTGACAGATATAACACCATGGATAAATTCAAAAGCAGTATACTGAGCGTCTCTATTTCTACGACATGCTAGAAAAGGCACAAGAATAGTTTTGGTGGGAGGAGAGGGCCCTGATTGCAAAGGGGCCCAAGGTAATATTTTTTTTAAATGGTGGCAATGTTATACATCTTGATTATGTTGACACTTACACAGTATATAAATTTGTCAAAATTCAACAAACTGTCCAATGAAAATGATTTTATTGAATGCAAATTTTATGTCAACAGAGCTAATTTAAAAGTAAATATATATATAGGTATATATATATATATGTAAGAAATTTTATGTCTGGGGAGGATGAAGAGTGTGTGGGAGGTTAGCCCACCAAAACAGAGCACAAATGACAGTGATTTGGAACGCTGGACATCACCCAAAGTCTCCACTCATCTGGACTAGACATGACGTCCCTATAGAAAGGGTTGCATTGGGATGGTTTACTGCTACATAAACTGCATCTAACACAGTATCGGACACATGGAAGTTGTTTAAGCAACATCTAGTGCAAATGCATTAATTTCTGCTTGACCCAAGTAGATTAGTTCTAACTTATAGATGATGTTTTCTTTTTCATATTTGTGCATTTAGAGTTTGTGATTAATATGCTTTTCTCTCAACAGAGAGACTAAAGAGGTGAAACTTACGGAATGATATTATAATTTATTGTCTAAAATTGTGAATGAAAATTCTACCAGTGTTTCGTAAAATCATAATTAGCAATAAAAAAAGTAAAGTCGAACTATTACATGAGAGAAAGCTTGGTAGAGTTATGAAATATAATGCATTGGGAGCCAAGACCTCAGGGTGCCACAGTGCCTTCACATACGGATGCTGGAAAGAAATTGACTTTCCACATCTCCCTTGAGATAATGGGGATTCACGATGCTGTGCCCAGTGGGGTGCCCTGTGGATTCCGTTTAGGTCTCTCATGTCTAAACACAACAGGATCTCTCAATCCTCTCTCAGGCTTGCCTATGAGCAACACGGAAAAGGGGGACAAAAAGTTTCTCTTTCTACTGCAGTCTGCACATATTTCAAAAACCAAACTGGAAAGGAAGATGAAGGCAACCAGCATGTGCCAAGAGCCTCCTAGGTTGCTGATTCGCATACATCATCTCTGCACACACTTCTATAGTGCAATGACTTTCATTTTGCAGCTGGAAAAATAGCTCAGAGAGGTTATGCCATTCACTAAAGTGTAGGAAGAGCCTGGATTTTGTCCAAGTTTCTGTTAGAAACCAAAACACTTGGTTATCAATACTATGATCAAAAGAAAGTAAAATTTTGGGGCTGGCCCAGTGGCACAGTGGTCTAGCTCATACATTCCACTTCGGCAGCCCTGGGTTCACTGGTTTGGATCCTGGGTGCAGACATGGCACCGCTTGGCACGCCATGCTGTGGCAGGCGTCCCACATATAAAGTAGAGGAAGATGGGCATGGATGTTAGCTCAGGGCCAGTCTTCCTCAGCAAAAAGAGGAGGATTGGCAGCAGATGTTAGCTCAGGGCTAATCTTCCTCAAAAAAAGAAAAAAAAAGGAGTAAAATTTTCACTTCCTCTTTTCAAACAATAATAGCTAATACTTATTGTGCACTTAAGATGCACGAGACATTATTGTAAGTTGATAATTAACTTGTCTCAACTGACTAGATTTTCAAAATAACTGTATGCTATAGAAGCCATTATTAATCCCATTTTACAGATGCAAAAAAGGAGACCTAACTTACTTATCTCTTTCAAGTCCATACTGTATTGGCAGTCAGTATAAAACAGAGACCTGCATCCAGAGCCTCTGCTCTTCAGAGCTGCACAATCTGGCCTCTGCTACGGCTTGGAGATAAAGAGAGGGAGCCCAGTGTGAATAGGACATGGGCTTCATAAATTCCCAAAGTAGGCAGGACTAATCCAAGTGCTGCCGTGTTTTTCCTTATTGCCCAGAATATTTGAGTCTACTTCTTTCACAGCCTAGCAGATAACTTTAAATGAGAAAAGTTTTATACCCCATTAAGCAGCAATACAGTTTCCATTCTCATTAAATTGCTTATTAAAAAGAAATACGAAAATATTAGACCATAATGAGGTTTTGGGGGGTCTATTTTCTGAGTATAATGCTTCTATATCATCAGCCTCCTTTCCTCTCTCCTTTTGTCCTATATTTACTTTAAAGATATTTAGAGATATTTAAGTTGGTAACTAGTAAAAGAGAAAACAAAACAGGACCAGAACCTGTGGGTCTGGTGATCAGTCAGAAGCACACACATGATGTCAAGTTTGCTGGCATGTGCCCCCCTGGCTGGAAAGACAGGCCTTGCCCAGGACCCATGGGCAGAGAAAAACAAACCAGAGATGGAAACTGATCTCCACAGGCAAGCTAGCAGGAGCTTGAACCTTTTTCTCACTAATAAAGGGAAGCACTGTTCATAAAATTGACACTTTTCTCTAAAAATTATTAGCATCACCATCAGTGCCCCTCATGATTTGGCACCATCCTGTCTTCCCCATCTCTTCTCTTGCCTCTCTCCACATGTACCAAAAATTTCAGCAAGTTCCTCTGACAACTTATTCAATAGTAATGCATGGCCAATGCCCCTGCCTGTGTTTAGACTGTTTTCTCAACAAAGACAGCATCCCTCACTCACTCCGTGACTCTTTCCTTCCTTTCTTCTTTCCATCAGTTCTACAGATATTTAGTACTGAGTGTTTACCAAGCACAGGCTTTGCTGCAATGCCTTCAGGGTCTAATCCAGTGTCCCTCTGCCATGAAGCTTGTCCCATTGCACTAATAGTTTTACTGATCTTTGACCCTTCCTTCACTGACCACCCCCCACAAGAGTGGTAGATGAGATACTTATAAAACAGTTATCACGTTTTGTCGAAATTAATTGTAAACTAGCCTGTCTCCCCTACTATACTGAGGGCAGAGCAATTTTCCATCCGACTTTGTTTTTCTGATGCGTGCAACAATGCGTCAACCATGATGAGTGAAAAAAAAAATGAGAATGTTAAAAAATAAATGCAAACACCCTCTTTCAAAGGTCCATGTACAAAAGAAACACCAGTAAGAAAAGGCTGAAAGGGAACTCAGATCACCTGATTTCAAATGGTAGTTCTTTCTGTCACAACAATGTCCACAGAATTTTAAAATTAAGAATAAGTAAAACAAAACCCTTTCACATCAGATTAATTAAATGCCTACAGCCTTGTAATTTAAGGTGTGGCCCATAGACCGGCACAGTCAGCACTGTCAAGGGGTTCGTTGAAATGCAGAATCTCAAACCCTGTCCAAGACCTAGGGCATCAGAATGTGCTCTTAATAAGATGCTCAGGTGATCGCAACACGTTAAAACTTAGGAAACACCAATGGAACATCCGCATTCAGTAAAGCTGAGGATTATTATTAAAACAGCCAGAACTGAACAGGGAACCTGTAAGACCGGGCTTGATTGCTACTGAACTCTTACAGACTAACACAATGTTAAAATTCAAGAAGCATGCAAACAAAAGGGCTTGAATAAGTGAAAATGTATATGCAGGATCACTATTATCTGCACTGCATCTAAAGCAAAAATAAATGTAACACACAAAAAAGGGGGAGTGATGTAATACTGAGTTAATGTAGTTTATGCTTAACTTAAAACAACAAAAAAAATTCCAGAGGGCTATGCTCAATAATATTTTAGAAAATTTTACATATTTTAACAAATAAGTTACCAGTATATCAGCATATCAAATTTATCCAAGATAGAAGCAAGCATGAAACCAAATTATTATAGCAAATGTTTCTCAGCATCTAAGATTACAGACAACTTCCATTTATTATCCCCACAAACAATAAGTTAAAAGAGTAGAAAAAGAGAATGTAATCTTCCCTGTCTCTGACTCCAGACAATGGTCAGCTGCAATTATGTTAAGAAATTGCATTTAGTTCTTGGTCTCTACATCAATTTCTTTTCTTTAATAAAATAAAAGTAAAAACTTTATTAGAAAAATATGGATATCCCAACAATATCATTTCTAAAAAGCTATTATGCCTTTAGTCCTTGATTGCATATAAATACTAAAAACCATGAGTTGTTTTTCTGTCCAGAACATTCTCAAATTCTTTTGCCTTTAGTTATAAATAAATAAAACAAATACATTTGCCTAAAATGAAGGGGATGAACTGTTCTTCTGCTGCCTTCCAAGGCAGGTCTATATCCTAATGGAGAAAAAAGAGCCTAGAGTGTGGTTTTGCACATGCCAGAGGCTGCAAAGTGTGACGCCCCGAGTTGAGAAGATGTGATGCATTTCTTGAAGGAGACTAAGAAGAATAATTGTTTAGACTCTGAAAAAGGGACCAGGTAATATCTTGAGAAATAAATTTCCCTCTGGAAAAAAAAAACCATTGATAATGGAGCGTGTATAAAATATTTCACAAAATTCATTTGCATATATAATCTCATTTGGTCCCGTTAAATAACTCTGAAGTGTGTGTATTAATCTTATCCATAGTTTACTGACAGAGGAATTGATACCCAACAAGACTAAGTGACTGCTTAAGTGAAAACACTGACAAAGACCAGATCCCCTGGCTGTAACCATATACTCTTGTTACCACATCAAGATACATTTACTAACGAAGAAGAAATGGACAAAATATTCAGTAGATGATGCTTAGGTTTGGTATAAGACCTTCTGTAGAGAGATTAGTCAAAGTTGTGAAACAGTCTCTCTTAGCAGTGCTGTTCTCCGCCTCTTCCAGCATGCACTGTGCTCCCAGACCCCATAGGGGGTGCTCTGTGGTTTAGTGATTCATTATAAGAAGCACTGATTAAGCAAAAAGATTTCATCCAAAATATGTTCATAGAATTTCTGCACATCATTTAAAATGCCCCTTGTGGGTATTTCTAGCCTCAGGGAATTTTCACAGTTCTATTTCTGGAGCTGGAGTAGCAGTGGTTGGGGTCGGAATGGAAGGGTATGCTAGCAGTGACTTTGACAAAAGTAGAGATTACAAAATTGGGAAGAAATCTGGAAAAATGTTTGTTGGTGACTGTAAATTTTGGCTTCTGGCTGAGTAGCATGAGTTCAGGGCACTGACAGGATTTTCACCGCCTACTCAATAACACACCCCACCTCACCTCCCCAGTTTATTTCACCATTAGCAGTAAATTGAGTTCTACCCTTGACTAAAACCACAAATGTTCTTGGGGCTGAAAAACAATTGTATCATAAACTTAGATTCTCCTTCTGAAGGGGTCTTGAAAGAGTGAGCATAGAGAATAGAAAGGGCAAATGGAGACAAAGACTAAAGAAGGAACCCCAACAAGACTGTGGGGAAGAACACATTACTTTAGAGATATGAGCCTGGCATCTGTATGGGAATCAGATGTGTATGTACAAAAACTCGAATATAATCAGGAGTGAGAAGGGGATTCTCCAACAGTTAGAACTCGTAAGAAGGAAAAAACCTGCCTTAGGATGGCGTGAACCTCAATCACTGAGCCTTTACAATCAGAGGCAATGCTGTCGGGAGATGAGGCAACATCATGCAAGAGACTAGAATCGAGAATGTCACAGGATACTTCTCATGTGACGCTCCTATGTAGTTGAAATCTTATGTAATAAGTTGATCTGACTTGTTTCTCAGATGAGGTTTGTTAAGTCCAAATGACAATCATAGAAACTAAGACACCTGCAGTCTTCCTTTAAGAGCTGGATCAGGACAGTGACCCAGCGGTGGGGTTGCTGTGGCAAAGGACTGCCAGTGTGGACTGCTGAGGGATTCTGCTCCTGCCTTCATAAGCTGTACAGCCCTTTTTATAAACTATGAAATTTATGGAGAATTCTCCTCTTTAAAATTCCTCTAAATCGTGTCTGTTGCCGCAGCTTTCTATGCAATTACCCTCAGAGGTAATTGGCTGCTTCTCTTTTATAATGTGGAGGTTAGCAAACGCCCTCGTAACTGAGTAACAGCAATGAAATGAAATGAAGTAAATCAAATAAACTCACAAATATGCTTCTGGAGTGTCTCCTGCCATGACAAAGGGGACCATCTAAATGTGTTGCCAAAAGAAGTATTCAAAAGAGAACAATAATTTGCTCTTGTTTTCTGAAATTATAGTTGGTAACGCGGTTAAGATAAAGGATATGGAAAACGGCATTTTTCAAAATTGTGTAATAAGTGAAATTACTTTGTTTTCTTCCCTGTTTTTTCTTTTACATTCAGATAAAAAATTATCCTTAGAATAGAGATACTACTGTAATTGTTGCATATTTTAATGAGAGCTGAAAAGCCATTTGAGGACGCGGTATGTCCCTGAGCGAGTACGTCGAGGGTGCTCCAATTTAACTCTACAAAAGGCTGTAATTTCCAATCTATAATTTCAGAACCTAAGATGACTTCTGATGAGAAACATGGAAGTTTCAGTGTGCTGAGAAGAAAGAGATGTCTCACACTGAAAAAACAGTTTTTTAATGTCCTGAGAAAAGAAGCTTTTAGAATCTAAAGAAATCAGGGCACCCACTGGCAGCTGTTGTGCTTGGAACGGAAAGAGTAGAATCCCAGGCAAGTCCCACAAGGAGAGTGATTTTCCCCAAGGTCTCATGGGGGCGCCACTGCTCTATATACGATCCAGCAAGAAAACGTGCCAAGTCCCTGAGCCTGGTGAAGGTTGGGGGCCGCTCTCAGAGAGGACAGCTTGCTAAGGCAAGACCCACATGAAACATGACAAATAGGAAAAGAATAGGTGGAAAAGGTCAGCAATTCAAGGCTCCCCCACCCTCTCAGACCCAAGGAAGAATGTTCTAGGGCTAAAGTTAATTGTCTTCATTTTGATTTTCTGCACAAGGATTCCTACTTGTGCCCTGTTCTCTAACCTTCTTTAGCTTATAGACCACTTCTCTACAAAGTCTTTGAAAATATGTGACAAATATTATTTACTTCAATAGTAAGACAATGGTGAACAGATCCTGGAGAGTAGCTCTCTAGAGACTGAAGAGCAGCTACAGGCAAAATATTTAGAGGGGCCGGCCCAGTGGCACAGCGGTTATGTGCGCACGTTATACTTTGGTGGCCTGAGGTTCACCAGTCCAGATCCCAGGTGCGGACATGGCACCGCTTGGCACGCCATGCTGTGGCAGGCGCCCCACACACAAAGTAGAGAAAGATGGGCATGGATGTTACCTCAGGGCCAATCTTCCTCAGCGAAAAGAGGAGGATTGGCAGCAGTTAGCACAGGGCTAATCTTCCTCAAAATATATATGTGTATATATATATATTTAGAGCTCATTCAGGGATAGTGAGTAGGTTTATTCTGAGGACCAACTGTGACTGACTTTGAGGAGCTGCTTCAAATCTTGGAATGAGAGCGATTTCTAGGCCAGATCCAAGCTTAGTGGGAAAGAGTACCATGACAGACAACCACGGTATGGGGTAAGCACTGGGTGAGGGATGGGATACACGAAGATATTCACATGTTTAAAAGTATTTATACATTAAGACCTGGCTTAAACCATCTTAAATGTTTTGCTTTCCTGTGTGGTATGTCATAACAAGTTTTCAAATCCTGAATTAATAGTACAATTTGGTTAAAATGGAAAAATCTAAAAACGTGATTTAAAGTTATCAACCTTTTTTAAAAAATGTCTCTAACATAACCATCTAATATTTCATAACATAACCTGGCAGTTATAGAATACACATTTAATAAGTGAACACAGTAAGAAGGAGAAAGACAGAGACTTGGAGCAAACATGGTTCGTGCCCAATAACAGCCAGAGAAAGCTCAGCTTACCGGCACCTAGGGGTGTTTAAAATGGTAGCAGGTGAGGGTCCATACGTAAAGTAATGGTTTTTAAACTGTTAAACTTTAGAGGCTTATAGACCATTTGATAATATGGTAAATTATACAAGCTCCTCTCTAATAAAAATGCCATACGCAAACCTATAAAATTATGAACAAATGCTGAGCAGTCAGTATCTTCCTGAAATGTATCCATTGACTTCAAGCCCCTCACTAAAGCATGAAGGCATCTTGTTCAAATGGAAAGAACACTTTGCTCAGTGCCCGACAGATAACGCACTTTCTATCAATAATTCTGAACGGTCCAGAAACCTGAAGCCAGGACACTTAGATTGAAATTGTGTAATCATAAATAAGTCACTTTAAATCTCTGGGTTTGGTTTCCTAAAAAGTCCTGTACTTTTAGTGATTTTCAGTATTTGGAGAATTCCCAACAATTTTGGAGAAAAAATAATGTTTACTAAATTTAAATTTGTCATGACTTCTGATAAGAAACCTGTCTGTCCTTCTAAACCTGCATACCTACTCCATTATTCAGAGAACAATGAAAAAATAAATGAGGCTGGTTGACTCTTGTGCTTTAAGCATGGAAGCCACAAGGCTGAAAGGTTGGATTGATTTGGACAAGGTCAATTAATTTTCTCCTGTTTCCAACCCACAGAACATTCCCCTATCCTTTTGTTTTAATGACTAGTAGGGTAGATTGCCAATTCTAAGCCAAAAGCATCATATTTTTGTACCGAAAATGTTTATGTTTTTTAGGAAATGCATTGAGTTTTAATTACCAACAGATACTATGTTTTTTCTTTTCATGTCACCAAGTTTTATGTTCAGCTATGCAAGCTTGCTCTTTAGATCTTTGAGGGCATTAGAGAATATTTCTTAAAAATATAATGTATAGGGGCCGGCCCGGTGGCGCAGCGGTTAAGTTCGCACGTTTCTCTTCTCAGCGGCCCGGGGTTCGTCGGTTCAGATCCCGGATGCGGGCATGGCACCGCTTGGCAAAGCCATGCTGCGGTAGGCATCCAAAACGTAGAGGAAGATGGGCATGGATGTGAGCGGAGGGCCAGGCTTCCTGAGCAAAAAAGAGGAGGACTGGCAGTAGTTAGCTCAGGGCTAATCTTCCTCAAAAAAAAAAAAAAATTATATATATATATATATATATATATATATATATAATGTATAAATCACCCTAAGATACAAAGTAGAAATATAACTGGGAAAAATGTGATATAGTGGAGTCAAAAGACTTAGTTCAGAATAAAACTCTGCCACTTACTAGTTCTAATGATCTCAGACACTTCTTTTAACTTCTCCAGGCCTTGTTTTTCTGATCCAGGATAAGGTAACACTATTACCTGGCCTGACTGACTCATAGAATTATTTTGAGGCACCACTAAATGCATTCTAAAACCTTAAAGCTTGTCAAAGCAGGTCAGAAAATAAAATCAGTAACCCCTCTAAACCTCTTCTGCTAGATGCCTATAGTTTAGGGCCAGAGCTCATTGACCTGGAGATAAATTGACACTTGTTGCAAATTAATAGCACTGAAAATGCTTTTGTTCATTAAAAAAAATGGTTTAATACGTGCATGAGATAAACATTAACTTGACAAGAGACAGATTCACAAAAATGAAATATACCTCACACCTGTTGGGATTACTATCATCAAAAAGACAAGAGAGCACATGCTGGCAAGGGTGTAGAGAAAAAGCAACACTTATACACTGTTGGTGGGAATGTACATTGGTACAGCTTTTATGGAGAACAGTATGGCAGTTACTCAAAAAATAAAAAATAAAACTACAACATGATTCAGCAATCCTACTTCTGGGTATATATCCAAAGGAATAGAAGTCAGTATCTCAATGAGATGTCTCCACACTGCAGCATTATTCCCAATAGCCAAGATAGAGAATGAACCTGAATTCCTTCAACAGATGAATGGATAAAGAAAATGTGGTGTATCGCTTCTCGGCCATTTATTTTTATTTTTTTCTGGGAAAGATTTGCCCTGAGCTAACATCTGTTGCCAATCTTTCTCTTTTTTACTTCTGAAAGGAAATACACATAGTTGTATATTCTAGTTGTAAGTCCTTCTAGTTTTTCTACATGAGCCACTTGCACAGCATGGCTCCTGTCAGATGAGTGGTGTGGTTCTGGGCCCTTGAATCAGAGCATGCTGAACTTAACCAGCAGGCCATCAAGGGTGGCTTGATTGCTTCTTGGCCTTTTGACTAAGATCAAGTGTAGAAAATGTGGTGTCTATACATAATGGAATATTATTCAGCCATAAACAAAGAAAGAAATCCTGCCATTTGTGATAACATGGATGGACCTGAAGGGCATAATGCTGAGTGAAATAAGTCAGACAAAGAAAGACAAATACTGCTTGGTATCACTTATATGTGGAATCTAAAACAAAGGCTGATTTCATAGAAACAGTGGTAGTTGGCAGGTTGGGGGGGGGGTGGTGCAGGGAGGAGAGGAAATGAGGGGATATATGTCAAGGGTACAAATTTTCAATTGTAAAAAAAAGTTTTGAGAGTCAAACATACAGTATGATGACTATAGTTAATAAGAGAGTAGCGGGTATTATATAATTCAAAATTGTAGAGAGTAGCGCTTAGATGTTAATCATTCTCACCACACACAAAAATGAGGTAACTGTATGAGGTGATAAGTGTGCTAATTATCTCGATGTTGGAATTACACAATGTATATGTCTATCAAATCATTATGTTGTACATTTTAAATGCATAGGATTATATTTGTCAGTTACTCCTCAACAACGTTAAAAAAAATCTAAACTCGAAAAAAAATGTAATGTGTGCTAGGTATCATTAACATTACATTTTCCAATAATTTTAGTGAATTACTTTACAGTTAGATAGACGTTTAGTAAAACTATACCTGAAGTTAAAAATAAGAAAGCATTTTTTATCATATATAAATTAAAATCATAGTACACACATATACATATGAATATACACATATCTATCAGGAAAGAGTTAAGTCCCTTTTGGCATACATATATTATGGAAAATTACACATTTAAATTTTTAATGAAGAAATGATAATTAAAGGATATCTTTATGTTTTAAAACTATGTGAGAAAGCAGAGTATATATCATATATAATATATAGTAACAAATATGTTAATCGCAAGGCAGATTATGCCTAGTAGAGAAGGAACTAGACAGAAATATGAAATATTTCAAAACATTCTGTGTTTTTCCTGAATAATAGGAGTTTGTTTTCCTTTGGCTTTATACTTTTTGGCACTTTTTGAGAATTTTCTACAGTGAGAAAATAATACTTTTAGAATAGAGAAAGAAGTTTATATGTAAAAGTAAAATAGAGCAGCCCAACCCAGAGTAGGTATTCCAGAGAATATCCGCTCCAGGGGGATCAAGGAGGATGAAGAGTAACTCAAGTCCTGGGCAAGCACCAGTCAGCAGCCTCGCTTCTTTCTCCAGCGCAGACTGTTTACTGCGGCTGGCAGCCTTCCCCCATCAAAGGCAGCTCTCGAACATTAATAAGGACACTGAATTTATCAACATGTCTCGCAGTTGTCAGCTCATGCCATTATTTTTAAGATAAAATTTAAGTTCTTCAGCAGCAAGCATGGCTCCTTCAAAGTCTATTTTTACTAAAAACCATCAAATCCATTCAAAATTGAACAGATTCATGGAGAAACTACTTGAAATAAAATCTTTACTACTCATCTCAGGGTTCAGCAAAATATTACCAAAGATATTTTATGGGCTCATTTTCATGGATAAATTTCTGTGATCACATATCCACTAGGGCTACATATGTGAGTTTCTACTATTTATGGCCCTGATCAATTTATTTATGTGTGTATGTATGTATGTACTCATTCATACATTCATTTAGCATATGTTTATGCAAGACCTACAATGTACACTGTCCATATAGTAGTAAGCACATCAGATGAGTTTGCTGCCATCAAGATGAGCAGATGAGTGCATTATAGCAGAAACTGTTGGTTGCCTCCCCATTAGAAATTGTCTTCCTTTTACTCTATATATAAAAGAAGCAATCCTTCACAATAGAAGCTGAAAACCCTAAGGTCGCACTTCTGCTTAGATACATGACCAAGTTTGGGAAGACTTCTTAAAAAATTCCTCTCCTCTAGAAAAATTATGATGCTGAAGGACAAATGCTTCCCCTTTTCTTCTCTGCCTTGGTGCACAGCTGGACGAAGATAGTATATAGATATAGTCTTTAGCCACTATCATAGTACAATGAGAAATCAAAGCTTAAAACAAGGCTGTAAGTTAAAGATAATGACATGAAAAGGCAGGAAAAATAAACAAACAAAAAAATCTGGGTCCTTATTGGCACTGTTTAGCTACCGAATAAACTATAAAACTCATGCTTCCAGACTTCTTGTTACCGTAGTTAATAAAAATCCTGCTGTTCAAAAGTTTTTTGGAAGAATGTAAACTGAAGGCATCATAATTTATGCAACTTCATGTTCTATTCATACACAATTCACCTGATTCCATATATAAGTGCTTCTCTCAAAGTGAGGTGAAATAACAAGGCTTACAAATAATGGCTCATTTTTAAGTCATAAAGATTTTCAATAAATCCTGATTCTGGCAATTTCTGACCGTTGATAAACGACAAATCTATATTCAACAACTGACATATTACAGAGAAGCAAATCACTAAAAATGATTGGATTTCCTCATTCTCTTCTCCTAACTTTTCTTTCTGTAACTCTTCAACTTAAGAAATGAAATTCAAAAGATTTAAACAGCCTCATATGATCTATCTTTATACAAATCTTTCAGCCTAATACCTAAAATTTATCAGCTCTAGGGACCTTGAGTATGTTTTATTACATTCCCAATATTAAGTTAAACTAATTCACAGAGAACTAGAAATTTCTTTGTAAATGAAAATATACAAACACATGCACACACTTTTTCTTTTTTTGCCAGTTTCAACTATTTATTTTTGATGACTGCAAAAAGCTAAGGCCAAGCTGAATGTAGGAGTTAAGATATCTTGAGTGTAACTGTCTCAGCATGAAAGATTAAAGATAGGCAATTCCTTGGGTTTCATACTTGTATCTACCTATCACATACAACAAGCAGAGTGCTGAGAGGTGGGGGTCAGCACTCACTAAAGAGAATTAATTCACAGTTTCCTTGGTGTGCTGGGGAAAATCTTGTTACAAATGAGGTCAAAGGAATGGCAAGGAGACTATTTATGGAAGAGCAAATGGCAAGATGTGCCCAGATTCATGCCTTGCATGGAATGAGTGTTTAATAAATATTGTTTGACATAATAGGAACACTTTCCCACAACTCTAAGCCAAAAGTAAAGGGGCCAAGGATAAGAGATAAGTTCTTATTGTTTTCATTGGAAAAATACCAGAATTTTCCAACCATTAAATAAAATGAGGTACCACCCCTTTTTAATTTAAACCTGACATGCATAGATTGGGATGATCATTGTGGTGAAAACATTTTTAAAAAGAATATTACACAAAAAGTAATTAGCACTTATTATTCACTAAACAAATTGTTATTCCTACTACCAAGAGCCTAATACTCAATCACTTGGCAATGCCAATGTACCACAAGCACGACAGTTAAGAGCCCCTGCCTCTTATCTCCCCTGCTCAAGGGAGATAAAAGTCTGTATTAGTTTCCTCTTGCCGCTATAACAAACTTTCATAAACTAAGTGGCTTAAAACAACACAAATTTATGCTCTTACAGTTCTGGAAGTCAGAAGTCTGAAACGAATTTTACAGGACTAAAATCAAGGTGTTGGCAGGGCTGGCTCTTCCTGGAGTCTATGGGGGAGAATCCTTTACATTGCCTTTCCTCCCCTAGTTTCTGTGGTCACACAACCTTCTTCTTATTTAGGCCTTCTTATCTCACTCTTATAAGGACTTGTGCAATGATTTTTAGGGCCCATCTGGATAATTTGGAATAACCTTCCCATCTCAAGATCCTTAATCACATCTGCAAAGTATCCTTTGCCATGAAAGATAACATTCACATGTTCTGGGGATTAGCAAGTGGATATCTTTGGGGGCGGGGGGGGGAGTTATTCAGTCTACCACATGCGTCGTTTGTGGTAGATGTCTACTTACACATAGGTCTTGACTTGATAGTCTTGTAAAGAAAAGTATCAATAACCAAAGGCAATCAACAATCAACACTGATTAAGTACAGAGTCTTAATAACAAAGAGTCTTAATAACAAAGAGACTTATGCAGGGATATCTGGAAGTCAAGAATGTAGGATAGCAGTGGATCTCATCTCTGGAAACTTGCTTCATATATGCTCTCCTTAATGTAAATATTCTAAAATACTATACTCCTCAGTGCTGAATTAAAGTATTTGAAGTTTACAAAGAGACTTTAAACACTTTGGAATGATGCCTGCCTTTGATTACAAATGTACCCAGGAAACCATATCTTTGTTTATCTCCATTAATTAAGTAGGAAAGAAAATGAAAGCATTTTCAATGCAGCCAAACACAACTCTAATTCTTGTGAAAATATGGAAATTAAATTTAAGCTAAATAATATGTTAGGTCGCTTACATATTGAGCTAGCAAGTGAGAGGAGGAAGAGAGAAAGACGCTCACCTTAAACAATAAATCCTTCTTCCCGTAACGAAGTTCCTTCAGCTGGGATTGGATTCTTTTTGACTGCAAGAGAGAAAAATAGATTAGGGCCTTAATATCATCTATATTTTCAAACATGCAGATTAAAATTCTTTCCAACTGTACAAGAATAAATTTTGCTGCCAAGCAAAAAAGAGCCCAACTAGTTTGGAAGTGAAACAGAAAAGCTTATTCTCTGCTTTGGGAGTTGGACTTCCAGTTACTCTAGGCAGGAAGAGCAAATTGAAGCCTGTTCAAAGGAAGCATATTGTTTAAAGAGTAATATTTAAAGAAAGTTGCAAAGAAATCTCTCTCAGCAGACATGTTTGGCTACCACACTGAAATACGTTCCAGTAAGCCACAGAAGATGATCATGCATTCCCGTTTTTCCAGAGCAAATCCAGTTTCAAACACTCTAACATAAGGACCTCAGTTATTTATCTTTCTATATCTAAGATTATAGGTTCTGATTCTTCAATAGGAGAAAAGAAACCACAAACAAATGGATTATCATAGTCACATGAAAAAAATGATAATTGACAAAATAGTTGAGTGGTAATGTGAAAGGGTATAGCCACTTTGGGAAACAGTTTGACAGATTCTTATACAGTTAAACATATACATACTACATTATATAGCACTTTTTTCTAGGCATTTACTCAAGATAAAATACAATATATGCATAAATGCCTATGGTATCTTTATTCATAACAGTCAAAAGCTGGAAACAACCCACATGTCCCTTAACTGGTGAGTAGTAAACAAATTATGGTACATCTATGAAATGGAATCCTAGAGTCCTGTTGGGTAATTTTTAAAAATGAATTAAGTACAGAAACATGTAACAACGTGGATGGATTTCAAAAGTTATTCTACTATGTGAAAGAATGCAGTCACTAGAAGCTAATTTTGTATAATACCATTTACGTGATATTCAAGACAGGACAAAAGGATAGGGACAGAAATCAGGTGAGTAGCTGACATAGGCTGGGGGTTGCTGGTAAAGATTATAAAATAGCAAGAGGAAACTTTGAGGCTGATAGAAACATTTTATATTTTAAATATACACATTGATCAAACCCATCAAACTGTATACTTAAATGAAGTGAATTGTATGTAAATTATATCTCAATAAACTTCAGTTTTAAAAGTAGCTAACCATAGTACATAATAAACACAAGATCCTCATGGGACTATTATATCCTAGTGAACTGAAAGTCCTCTTTAATAAGTAAAGCCCACTCACATTTTTGAAACACTACAATTTTCCAAGCATACTACTGTAAGAGTCTTTCATTGAATGAACTGCAACTGTACTGTGACTCAGTTTCCTATTATATTCAGAACATCTCTAACCATGCACACTAGTACAGTTGGCACAGTGGGACACTGTCATGACTGTGTTCTAATTCCGAAATCCCTGCCTAATGCTGGAAACATCACCAACTAGAGAAAAATATTGAAAGCGTTGTAAATGATAGACCACCGCAAGGCTCTAATGTTAGAAACCAGTTTTTCACAGGTCTCCCTATCATGAGCCAACTGCATTTCATGATCTGTTGAATCAGGAAGTTGATCAGAGAGAACAAAAAGAAGAAAAAATGAAATGAAAATATAAGAAAGGAAGAAAAGAAGAGGAGAGAAGGAGAGAGGGAAAGTGAGGAGAGCAGGCGGGGTGATGGGGGAGCAGAGAGTGGAGAAATAGACAGGGGAGAGAGAGAATGGCCAGAGAGAGAGGGAGAGAGAAAGGAAGGGAGGAAGGGAGAAAGGGTTTGACACATTAACAATTCTGGATTATGTACTCAAACTCTATACCCAGAAGCAGCAAGGATTTGTTACAAATTACCATATGTAATTACTTATAAACTTGTTGCTATTTTTCCATTTCAGTAAAAAGGCATCCCTTTTCTCTTCATATGGTTAGTGAGAGTGAAATGAAAGACATAAAGTATCACAAGACAAAGAGCCATCATTGTGTGTGTGTGGTTGGTACTGGCTCTTAAGAATGAAAACTCACACTTGAGTAGTCAGCCCCCTGAATTTATAGTTCTATTTTAGAACACTACGTTTACTACGACTCTGGTCATCCTGACACAAAATTTCCCAAGTGACCCAGAATAGAATTTCAGACACAATGTTTCTCTCTTATTACATTAACTTCATCTCCAAGCATATCCTGGTTTTCACGACTATCCTTAATTTTGTGCTACTGATTTCAGTTAAGGACCATTTCTGTTATCTTCCCCAACTTCAAATGCACAGTTGATTGGCATCTTCTCCCTGCTGTTCCAGGACTCATTTGTGGCCAGGATAGTCTGTTAGGAAAACACACTTTCATTTTTTTTCCAAACTGATGTTGACCAACATCAATGGGGAATGAGAGACTACTACTACCTATGGTGTGCGCAATTTGCCCAACTTCACTCCTATTCTTACACAAAATTGATGCTCTATCTTTTAAGTGTTAGAAAGGACCTACTTTAAACTTTTTGGGTGTTCAATTTTTATTTTATTTTATTTTATGTATTTTTTTGCTGAGGAAGATTCGCCCTGAGCTAACATCTGTTGGCAATCTTCCTCTTTTTGTATGTGAGGTGCTGTCACAGCATGGCCACTGATAGACAAGTCGTGTTGGTCCATGCTGGGAACCGAACCTGAGCCACCAAATTGGAGAGTGCGAAACTTAACCACTAGGCCACTGGGGCTGGCCTTGGGTGTTCATTTTTTAATGCATACTTATACTGAATGCACAGAATATAATTTAAGCTTTTCTTCATAATTTGTATTCATTATTAAAACACCAATCTTGTATTACGCAATGATTCATTTATAATAAAACCTACATGTCTTTTTCCTGCACTAAGTAACATGAAGAACTAGATTTCTCAAGCTTAGTTATGGTTATTTAAAAATAATTTTTTAGAAATTTTCATCACTTCATCACTCATCACTTCTCTGCATTGTATATTCCAGCCTTCTAATTTTCAGTGAGTTAAAAAGCAAAATCCTTCTGAATACCTGATGAGAGTAGGCAGAGTAAGAATAAATACATTTTGAGTGAGTGCATCTCTATCTTGTAATGTATGTTGATTTGAAACCCACCCAAATGACACTTTGACTGTTTTCTTTTAGCATGTTAGCATGATTTTGAAAAGTTATAATTGTCAGAGGGGTAATCGTCAAACAATGCAGATATTACTAATATTGGGGACTTTAGTAATTTTCTTTTAATTATATTAATGATTTTAAATGTAAATCATTGGTGGTGACTGTAAGTCATGAAATTCTCACAAGTCCACAGCAAAATTACAGTTTGTGGTGATGATGATGGTTATAATTATAATAAAAACAAGACGAAGAAGGTGAAGAAGACATAAGAAGAAGGTGGCCATGATAGAACATTTTAGCTAGGCTCTGAGATTTTCCTTTCCTACAGTTTCATATTCAAATAGCATTTCTTTCATAAAATAATAGTGATGATGAGTAGTGATATGTGTTGTAGACTCCATTGTTTTTAATATTCTGCCTTAGCAAATTAAAACATTGGCAATACATTGCATGTCGATGGGATTTGAATATATTATTCATCTACGAGTAGCAAGTGTTTAGGGTCACTGATCTACAAGATAAGCTCCCTTTAGCTGCTAAACCAATAGAAGACATTACCATTTTGTGGTGGTGGTGGGAAAACAAACAATTAAAGTTGCTGCCATATTCTTTCGCAGTGTTATCATGGCAGAAAAAAATATGTCTCTCTCATCAACCAGAATGTTAAACACTAAATTTTTTCCATAAACAAATAAAGAGATAGGGCAAATGAATAAATTACGATGAACATATATCAATTCGTTTCAACATTATACAATGCTAATATATGGCGCACCTAGGAATTCGTAAATAAGAAGGCAGAAATAATATATGATCTAAGGAATTGAGAAGAAGAAAAAGTTTGAAGCATTCTTGAACTAAGGGACTAAAACATGCAGGTAGGCTCCGGTTGTTTTTGTTTGTTAGTTCATTTGTTTCTAAACCCCACCAAATCATCTTCTGCTGGAAGCCATCTCTCTTTCATGTATCTGAGTGCTGTGGGGACCCTGGGAACATGTCAACCATCTCAGAGTGGACCTTCAATCGGGATAGCCCTTATTCAAAACTTACCTCCACCTGCCTACCCTCATATAAGTAATACCCAGAAACTGCAAACTATGCATGTAATATTTCTAGAAACCAATCAAATATAAACAATATAAGAGGCTATTTCTACCCAAATATAAAACTTTAATGAAAGAAACACCATACAGACTCATGTCTACAAGCCATTTGGTTTAATGATTCATTTATGGTGCATCAACCTTTAGTTTCTATGTATTGAAAATTCCTATTCATTTCATACTCAATATTATTGTAAAGACATTATAAAAGGATGGTTATATTGCATGTTAGACTCTAACTGCAGTGTTTATAATGATGAATTTTACATGAATTTTTCATCAAGGTGTATTCTCATTTTCTTTAATAAAAGAAATCCCAAGTTTTGGATAGGCATATGATCACCAACCTAATGACATTTTCCAGCCTCCTCCCACTCAGCTAAGCAGGTGACCCTGGCGAGTAGGGTGCAATGAGATATGTACCTTCACGCCCTAGCTGGACTCCTACAAAGGAATGCTTGTGAGTCCAGGTGATCTTCTCTGTCCCTCTTGCTAGAAGGTGATAGTAACAGGAAAAGCATTTTGGAGAGAGAAGTAGCTCCATATTTAGGAAATGATGGAGGTATTTCACCAGCTCTGTGCCTTACTTCTAGACTGCTAAGGAACAAAGGGGAAACTGTTCTTGTTCTATCCAAACCTCTTTCCTTCCCCTTTCCTTCACAGAGGTCAGATTTGCATTGTGGTAGGAAGACTCTCATGCCTGTTCCTTGTCAGTCACAGGCTTTCCCATTAACAAATTCCTTGCACAACTAATCCCAACTTTGTGTGCACTTCTTGGAGGATCCAACTAAACACAGCGACTCTTGTCTCCTCTCTTTGAGGTAGCAAGAAATCACTTACTACCACACTATCTCTACGACCTCATTACTGTTACTAAGAATCACTGACTATGAGCTACATTTCTACAACATTAAATAGGGGATCATAAAGTACCGATAGATTTGAGATATCAGGAATACAGGAAATGGATTTTAGTTAAACCTGCATTAACCAGAATGGCTTTTTTTCCCCTAAGAAAACATGAGACAATTTTCTTGCCCAGCAAGTAGAACAGATGAATGTATTTGTTTCTTAAGGTTTATGATCAACTCCAGAATCCTCATTCTGACTGTTTATTGTTATTGCAAAACTTTGTAGACATCACATGGATGGTACAAAAATGAAAACTTCATGGACCTCCAGGTATTTGCTATTAAGAAAATCCTGATAATCCAGTTAATGAAGGAATCCAGAAAATCATTTTAGGAAAGCAATATTTAACTGGCTTAAATTTTTTTTTTTCTTTTTGGATATGCAATATTTAAACATCCAAAAATAGCTAAAAGTTTTAAACGTGTTTTTGTTTCCTTCTTCCAATGTTTGCATTTATGTTAGAGGAAGAAAAAAGTCACCAGATGTCTGTGTTAAAAAACAATCTGGCACTAATACTGTTTGTGTTCAGTTGAAGCTAGAAGAAGAGAAAAGTTACTCACCTCTTCTGCGTGGAGGCCACAGAGCTTGCGTCCTGACAAGAGTTTGTTTTTCAAGCTTTTATTCTGAGGAAAGAAACATAGTTTTATTGCGAAGAAGTGATAAAATATTAACAATTTCCTTAAATATGTCAACAGCATTTCTCTATATTTTGTCCACGGGTAAGTCCTTCATAATATGAGATATAATGGATTTGTATAAACTGAGTAGAATCTGCAATGTAAAAGAATGTTTGTTTTATTCAATTAAAATTTTGATGTATTAGCATTGGCACATTCATTTAAAAAGACGGAACTTCATTTGGCCTTACATTTAACTCTGTTTTATTCTATTCATATATGTTATTTTATAAAATCATCCGCAATTGACGCTAGTTTCTGAAAGCACCCTCTAAAACAGCAAGCATTTATTTCTACTGTCATCTGGATGCTGCTCACCTTGGACCCCAGTGGAATACACTCACAGACCCATCGGAGGCTCACTCCCTTCATAGACCACAGTGTTAGAGTCCTCTTACATCCCTGACACCTGTGTGTTGCACTCAAAGGGCTTCTTGATGCTCAGAATTCATTTCTTCTTCCAGGCCTCATAAGTAGACTCTCTCTGCTGAGCTCCACTACAGACAGATATGTTAACCCTTTGAACCTATCACAGATGACCTAGATTCATAGACAAATGTTTGTTACTTCTGACATGGAAGCCCTGTTTTCTTAGCCATGTGAATCTCAACCCTGACAGCTGTTCAATCATATTGGCCTCAGTACACTCAGGCTTTTCTGTCTCTGCCCCAGCAACTGAGGGCCGTTTAGACAAGCAGACTAAGGGAGGGCAGAAAACTTTGTAAAGCCCACAGGATTTAGACTTTGTTCTGTCTCTACAGAAGCCAACAATGTGATGGTAAAGTACATCTCATACACATAATGACTCTAAAGAGAGTCAATTTGATGAGCACCGTGAGCAAATTGAACCAAATTTATGCAGAGTAAATGAATAACTGAATGAATGAATACATCAAATTTAAGAGATCTTCACTTACAATTCCCACCTGATTTTGAACATCATTTCCTATTTTATCTTCCTATCACGCGGAGAGGGGGTACAGCTGCCTCAGTTTGAAAGAAGCCATGTCTAATTTTTCCTCTTTAGTGAAGAGTTGAAATTCTAAAAAGCTCATTTAGAATTTCAACACCATGAAATGTTTTACACAAATGAGGGGTTATCTTTATTCACTGAAGTAATGACTTTTTGCAAATATTTGTACTCATCATACAACAAAGCACAGGATTAGGGTTTTTAAAGAGAATTTAATATACATTATCACTATACTTAAAAGCTTGTAAGCTACAATAAGGGGAACATAGAGATGTTCTAACAGCAGTGTTCCTCAGATTGTTTGTTTAAAAATACCCTAGTTTTCATTCTTTTAATGCCTATTTGCGATATTTTTGAACATGCAATCAAATTTTTTTCTAATAACCTAGTCTACTTTTCCCTTTTTGATTTCTCCTATTGTTTTTGTACATAGAGATATGTTTGCTGTTTCTAGATATTTGATATTTAGGGTTTTTTAACCTTTTTTATGTTTATAGCTTTTTAGTGGAAAGATTTGTGAATTTCAAATAAGGTCCATAGTTTGTCTAACAGTATCGTATTAATGTTAATTGTTTGGTCCTATAATTGTATGGTCACTCTGTGTGATGTTACATTAGAGGTTTTGGTAGAGCTACAGGAGAACATTTTATATTAATTTGCTATGCCTTTTTCTATATCAAAAATTATTTCACAATAAAAAGTTAAAATGTCTAAAAAATAAAATTAAGATAAATAAAATTGAGAAAGATGAGTGAAGTACATCTGATATGAGTATTTATGTGCCAACATAAACCATCCACACCTGAGTAACTTTATCAGAAATGATAATAAAGTTAATAAAATATTTAAAAATTGGTGTATGTAGTCTGTACTAAAAATTTGTCTTCACTTAAAGTTTTTCCCCTTTTTGTCTTTTATATTTTTTTCTTTATTTTTTCCTTCTGTTCTCTGTTCATTCTGTTCAGTTTTCAGGTGCTAGGTAAAGCAGTGAACAGAACGTTATTTCACTGGAAATGCTTACGACGGACTCGGATGACGCACCCGGATCCACGAGGGGAAGACCGTGCTGGCGGCGTGGAGATCGTGCAGCCACCCAAACATGAGCAGTCAGCACATTGTGTGCCCACAGGCTGCTCTGGCGGGTGGTACTTCTGGGCAACTGTGTAAAGCAATATGTTTCCACTTAGCTGAATGTCATTTCCAGAGATTAAGAATGAGAGTATTTCACTGTATTGAAATATATTCAGAGGCGGGAATAACTAATTTTAACTGACCACAACGGGGCCAATTGTGGGACCATCTGGGAGACTTGTCAAGACCCAACAGAGGTTGTTCTTAGACAGCATTTTCCTCAGAAATACAGATGATACAGAGCACTGAGTAGGGAATTCTGATTCCCAGACAATTCACTGATTTAACCTTTGTGCTCAATATGGGTGATCAGACTTCTTCTTTAATTCCAGAAAGAATTAATGGATTGATACCATTTAGGCACTAAAGACATAGTTTTTGCAGTTTTGTAATCAGACTTACATCACTTCATCTACCCTCTAAACAATGGATCACATCCCTATCCAATCTAAAATAACAACTTACACACGTAATTACCCCCAAAATGCCAGGACCAAATATGATTATCCCTCACTTGAGGGGATACAAAGAAAAGTAGATTCAAAGAGTCATCAAATGTTTACATGTCTGTTCTTTCTGCCTGTCACGCTTCTACTTTCCCTGCACCTAATAATCATACCCTGATTTTCCTTATAAGAAATATTGTTCTCTGCTAATTCCATGCAGCTTGTGTGACTCTAACTTTACCACTATATCAACACAAAGGATAAGACTCAAGCCCAGCTGATCAGGGTCTTGGTCCAGATTTGATAAAGTAACATATAAATTTTTTATTTTCAAGAATTATTGAGGAAAAGGTGCTGAGGGTCATTACTAAGTCAGAACGTATCTGAGAATAGGTCCAACATAGAAAAAGAACACCTGAGTCTGGAGAGAGAAATGCTGAATCCGGGCGATGTGGTTGGCCCCCATGCCCCCTTCATACAGCCTTGCCTGAAGCTGATGAATTCTTGAGATTTTTAGCTACACGATTCTAGCAGCAGCCCTTCTGTTCTCTTAACACCACGCTTAGATCTTTTTGCCCACTCTATCTTACACAATCACATAATTCTGTCACTTCCTTAGGACTCAGAGTAGCAGAGAAGAACATCCAAGTAACCAAGCTTTTATCTAATGCTAATGCCACCGCTTATCACAATGTGGGCAGAAAACATATCCATCTATTTGGGCTTCTCTAAATGGAAGGCAGACCCTGCTTACTACCTACTTAAGAAGTGCCTCCCTATTGGATGATGCACAAATTTGAGGCCGTTTAAAACAAATGTCCTTACAATCTTCTTGGAATCCCAGCTTACATATGTGTCAGCCCTGCCTAAAAATGTCCTTTAATATTTCCCATATGATCAAACTCAAACTCAAATCTGATAGTAACAGAAAATCTTTCTTAATAAATAGATCTGCTTAATCGAGTTTTGATTTTTGCCTGGGACCTTGAACCATCACATCTGCAGCATAGCTTACTTGGTATCTCAAATCTAACAAATATTCTGGGCTACAAAATAGAAGGAGGTATAAATCTGGTATCTCTAGAATCTTTCTATATGTAAATGTAAAAATTTAAAAATTACTATGAGTCTCCATTTTACATAGCATTTTCAAAGGAAATTAGGTATTCATTGGGATTTTTGCTTGTAAATAACAGAAACCAATAATGGCTAACTCAAGCAAAATATGAATTTATTGTGGAGATTTCATGTAAAATAAAGAGAAAGCCTGGGGAATAAGGCTCAGAGAGTAGGCAGGAACCAAGTAGGATGAGGTATCTACGATTATACAACAGGAATAGAGTTACTGTGACAAGTGAATGTGAGGCTGTAAATCACTGAGCTTAATTACAAGGTGCAATGATGAGGTGTCAGTTCACTGTCACAGTGAAAGTCTGAATCTGGGACCACTGAAGATTGTTAAATATAATAAAATATGTAAATGTGTTTATCATATTATTTTCTGGATTTAAATAGAATGTACCACTGCTGCCAGGCTGCTGAAAACATGTGTTAATGTCTCCAAGATGCAATTTAACGTAAATCAAAGGTACACACACCCGCAGCGGTCCTCGAACTGCTAGCGGAGACTCTTGTGTCTCGCTGTGGAGAGCAGCACCTGTGTGAGGATCTCCTGGAACTGATTGTGCAGAAATCGTTATATAGGACTGCTTGACATCACGTTTGTTTCAGTCTGAATGTGATTTTAAAATGCCTGGGAAATGGGCATGCCCTTTCAAATACGTCATCTTGCAATTGGAAATCTTCTATCTTGCATAAGTTTAGGAGTAATAGGTAATGTGGATACTTACCAAATATGGGATGATATTTTACAAATTTCCTCAAAGTCCCTTACTGAGGGCATCTCAGGAAAAGGATGTGTTATTGGACTGAGCTCGAAACCATGAGCATTTATGTCGCCAATTCTTAGACACACAATTTTTTCACTTTTTAGTGTTTCTGAAATCAGGATGTGGCCTACAACATTACGCACTTTTTGTTTAGGATTTATAGTCTCCCCATCCCAAGAAAGTTGTCAGATAATCCACTTTACCATTGATGACTCTTTAAAATTTAAAGATTGTTATTCCAAAGCTCTTGATTCAAAACGATAGGAAGAGGTCAATAAAGGGGAGAAATTCTTTCTCCCATTTAGAAAAGCTTCATTATATAGAAACTAGACGAAATAAGGAATGCATATTTGGCATTTTATTTATTCTAAGCCACACAGAATAAAAAGTAGAATTTACAATGAAAGGGGAGATAAAATTATTTATGAAATAGTTCTAAATCGATAATGGAGAAAAAGGCCAAAAGGAATGAGTCACCTACTTATTTCATAAAATAAATGCAGAGCTTTAGACACCTGAAATACCTTTGGTCAAACAAAGACTTAAGGAATTATAGGAAAATATAGTGTAGGTAGCAAGAAAGATGCTTAGTTGAAATCAAATATTTTCATTTAATTTCCCAATCATCCCCTTGTTTAAACATAATGCTATGATTTAATCTGTATCTAGACTAATTGTTCCCTTAATAAAGATTTATACTTTTACAGAAAGGTTTAGAATTGAGTAGACTTGAGTGATAGAATCATTCTATAAACATTTAAATAAAGCCACCAGACAGCTATGCCGTCGTCCAAGAGATGGCAGTACCCTGGCTGCGTGTTAGTCTTGCAAACATGAATTCTAAATTCAAGTGAAACACAAGTGTAACAGAAGTTTTGCAAGTGCTCAAAGATTTTCTCATGGAGGTTATCTCAGGAAGAGGCTCTATACTGAACTTGGCTCTAATTCCTTAGGGAATTTAAGAGTGCTCCATGAGAATTTTGTTCTTAGCTGAGCACCAAACTGGATGTAGCACCTATTGTCAGTCATTTAACCCCTAGACACTCAGAGTGCATTATGTGAAATAATGGAGAACATCCAGGTCATCTCTCAGACTTCCTGCACGTTCAGAACTATTGTCCTACTATCGAGAGGGGACAAAAGGGACATGAGATGATGACTTTTTCTGATGTCAGGTAAGATATAATTGTAATATTCTAATTTACTGAGCAAATTAGTTAGGCATTCTGTGTGCTAATTAGCTTCGTCTCATACCTACAAGATCACTTTTCAAATAGAATGGCTATAGTTCAGCGTGGTGGCTGAGCTCCTGGGACAGAACAACTGTACTCGAATCCCACTTCTTTAGAGGCTCTGTGATTTGGGATGCATCTTGTAACCTCTGCTGCCTCTGTTTTCACATCCATAAAACAAGGTAACTATCATGACTAACTTAACGGATGGTTGTATTAAATGAGATGATACAGGCAAAACATTTATAACAGTACTGCCACATGGTAAGCACTCAATAAACATTAGCTTTTATTATTCCAATAAAATTCATTTCATCTTGTACAAATAAAGAAGAGTAATTTTTCTTTTTCTTAAATTAGAAAACATTTTTAATAGAGAAAAATATAGAGAACGCTATCATTCACCAAAGACAAATTTTTCTTGATGATTAGGACAGCATGCCAAGAAGGTTCAGGGTTTCAGCATCCTGATTTATATATATTATTATTTTAGAAGATGGTAGATAAGTTTCTAGTTAACGAGCCCTCTAATTTCTCTTATAGATGAAGAAAAGTTTATTGTGGGAGTCATTGCACTCCTTGGTATGTCTCTCTGTGTCTGATTTGTTCCTCCTCTAAAATAGACAATTCTCTTGGAAACGGAACCTGCTTCTGCTGCCATTAATAACTCCTTTCCACTATCAGAGAGCGCTTATTCTGATTGAATAAAAAATGTGGCTAAATATATGAGATGCCATTCACTCCAGAAATAACTTTATGCCAAAAGCATTAATATTCTTGTCAACATTTATAAAGACCTTTTATGTACTGGAAATAGGGTTAAAACAATCCTTCTCTTCAAGGAGTCCACAATCCGTGAAGGAGGCTGACAGTTGCACTCAAAGGCTCTGGAGAGGCATCTGCTCAGGGAGTGACGCTGAGCCCTCTTTAGATGTGTAGAGGAGTCAGCCAAATAATAGGAAAAACCAAGAAACAGAGAAGAGCACGGGCATTAGAAATACAAGACGTTCAACGAAATCATGCATAAGGCACTGGGGAAAGAGCTGAAAGAAGGAGCAGGAGAGGTGCGCTGGGGTTAGCCACTTAAGGCCCTGTATGCCGCTGAAGTCATGGTGCTGAATGTTTAGCATAATAGTCGCATTATCAGATTTACTCTTTAGAAAAATAAAGTAAGAAGAATTTTGGATTTCAAATTCAATAACATATCTAAAGTTTGCCCCATACAGGCTTAATTAGCAGTTGAATTTTAGGCAATATTTTATAGGGAGAATACAAAACTCATGGAACTCAGCAACAAAAAAACTCCACAAGAAATAAACAACCTGATTGAAAAACAGACAGAGGAAGTGAATAGACATTTTTCCGAAAAAGACACACAGATGGCCAACAGGTGCGTGAAAAGGTGCTCAACATCATCATCAACATCCCCTAATTATCAGGGAAATGCAAACGAGAACCACATGAGACATCACCTCACACCTGTCAGAATGGCCGTCATCAAAAAGACAAGAAATAAGAAGTAGGAAAGAATGTGGAGAAAAGGGAAGTCTAGTGCCCCGTTGGTGGGAATGTAAATTGGTACAGCCACTATGGAAAACAGTATGGAGGTTCCTCAAGAAACTAAAAGTAGAACTACCCTATGATCCAGCAATCCCACTTCTGAGTGTATATCCAAAGGAATTGAAAACAATATATTGAAAAGATGTCTGCACTGCCCCCCATGTTTATTGCTGCATTATTCACAGTAGCCAAGGTATGGAGAAAACCTAAGCGTTCCTCAATGGATGAACAGATAAGGAATACATGGCATATATATGTACAATGGAATACTATTCAGCCATGAGACGGAAGGAAATCCTGACATTTGCAACAACATGGATGGACTTTGAAGGCACTATGCTAAGTGAGATATGTCAGATAAAGACAGACAAACACTGTATGATCTCACTTATATGTGGAGTCTAAAAAGGCTGAACTTGTAGAGACAGAGAGTAGAATAGTGGTTGCCACGGGCTGGGCAGTAGGGGAAATGAGGAGATGTCGGTCAAAGGGTAACAAACTTCCACTCAGAAGATGACAAAGTTCTGAACATGTAATGCACAGCGTTATGATTATAGTTAACAATACTGCATTATGTACTTGAAAGTTGCTAAGAGTAGATCTTAAATGTTCAAACCACAAAATGAAATGATAATTATGTGGCATGATGGGGGTGTTAGCTAATGCTATGGTGGTCATCGTATTGCAAGATATAAACGTTATCAAATCAATATATTGTACACCTTAAACTTAGACAATGCTGTTTGTCAATTATATCTCAGTAACGTTGGAAAAAAATCACTAGGTGCTGAGTGTATGTGTGTGTTTAAACGAGCATTTGTTGAATGCTTATTTTATGCCAGGTGTTGTACAAAGTGTGTTTACGTACACTATTTCATTGAATCCTCACAGCAGCCCTACAGGCAAAAAATTCTTAAGAATCTCCATTTTAGAAATGACAAACCTGAGGCTTAATCATGCTATTTAACCTGCCCATGTTCAAGCAGCTACTAAGTGGTAGAGCCAGGATTGGTCCAGGCCCAACACCTGTCAGAACCCATGTTCTTTCTCATTTTGCTGTGTAGTTTTTACTAATTCTCCTCTCTTTGTGAAAAATAAATAAACAAACAGTAAAGACGAGTCCTGGATTTCTGCTGCGCAGTGCATGAGCAATAACCAAAACATACAGAAACATGGAATTGGTCTCTGAGTTTTTAATTCCAGATACATGCACCTCACCAGCCAATTCAACCCCACCAGGCAATACAATAAATTGTAGTTTATAAAATAACTTTGCCCATAGAGCAGTTACTAGGCAAAGTAAATCTGTTGTGAAATCATTAGGCAAGATCAGTTAATTCACTTGTAATTAATCCTGAGGATATTCTCTTCCTGATCTGCCAGAGAAGATTTGAACACCTGCCACACTCCCTTTGCAATTCTGCTGGGAATTCTCAGCCCAAAAAAGCCATTTTATCCTAGGCACCCAGCTCAGTGACTACAGAAGTTCAGAGATCTCCCTGTTTCTTCGACTTTATAAGAGAACTGAATTCTTATTTTTGGAGTTTTACTAAAATTTATTTTACCATTTCCTCTGTTTCAGGAAAAAAAAAGTTTAGAACATATTTTCACATTCAGATACACGTGGTACAACTGCATAAGACATATCAAAGCTATGCCGTTTAAAGCTAATGCCATTAACTTTAAAAATTGTCTTGTCCAGTCTTTGCTAGTACATCACCATTGCATACATGATGACTAAAGCTCATCAAGGCTAATCTGGAAGAAAAATTTGGACGTTGTTTATTATTTATGATTTAATTGAAGCTTGCCAAATATTGACTGTTGTGAGCAATTCCTTTTTGAAGTAGTACCAGCGAGGATCTGATGTTGTAGTTCAATCCAAAAAACAAAGTTTAACTGCTATAAATTTCAAAGGACGATGATTTATTTAGTACTTCTGTTTTCTTCCCAGCATCACTAGGAAATTCCCACAAAGTGTAGCTGGAAGAGAAGCAGGCTTATCATTTGCTTTTGTGCTCCAAGCTTACCTAAGTTAGCCCTGTTGATGGTTTTATACACTGAATTGATTGGGACATTGATTTGTTTTAGTATTACTATAAATCTGATGCCACTAATAAGGGGTGTGTCTTGTTAAAGTGGAAAAGAGGCCAAATTTTCTTCATATGCTCCTAGCCTGAATTTGGCATAAAGTTCCATATGTGTGTGTATCCATAAGCAATATATGTATGCACATTTAAAAAATGTTTGCACACTTTGTGTAATGATCTCACTGCTGACAAATCCATAGGACAATTCTTGATTCTTGTCTTTCTTGCTTTATCATCAGCATTTGACACAGTTGATCAATCCTTCTCCTTGAGATAATTTTTTTTTCTACTTGTCAGTCCCCGTTGGTTCTCAGACATCTCAACTCTGGACTAACTCATGGCTGAGTACTTGGCCATTTCCTCTCTTCACCCTCACTATCTCAGTGATCTCATTCGTGACCATTGTTTTAAATACGATCTCTGACAAGGATTACCAGATTTATATATCCGGGCTAGACCCGTCTTCTCAACTCCAGCTGCTAACTCATCCATCATATGTAGTCATCTCAAATTTAAGGTATCCAAAATTAGTGTCATCTTTTCCGCAAGCCTCCTTCAGCTATGGTCTTTCCTTCTCTATTAAAGACAATACAATCTTTCTGATTGTTCCTAATAAAAATCTTGCAGCATTCTTGAGTCTTCCTGTTCTGTCACAATGTAAATAAGTTACTCAATATATATAATTAAATTCATGATAAAATATATTTTCAGAATTAAATATTGCATCTGCATCATTCTCTCCATTCTCTTTTACAATTTATTAGATACATATTACACATACTACTAGATACGTACATACATACATGCTGTACATACATATATACTATTAGATACATATTACAAACTCTCAATTTATTCATGTCTCTCTTTTTTTTTAGGCATGCTTTTTCGTGAGGAAGATTGGTCCTGAGCTAACATCTGTTGCCAATCTTCCTCTTTTTTTTTTCTCCTCAAAGCCCCAGTAAATAGTTGGATATCCTAGTTGTAAGTCATTCTAGTTCTTCTATGTGGGACGCCACCACAGCATGGCTTGATAGGTGGTGCATAGGTCTGTGCCCAGGATCCGAACCAGTGAAGCCTGGGTTGCCTAAGCAGAGTGTGCAAACTTAACCACTCAGCCATAGGGACAGCCCCATTCATGTCTCTTAACTACACACACACATACCACACACGCACACCTCTTTTTATTTGTGTGGAATTCTAAGCTAATTCCTCAAAGTACGCTATGAGTCATTATTTCTCTTTTCAAACTTGTCCAGACAAGAGGGTTTGTTTTTTCTAAAATAACTTTATTTGTATTTTAAATTATTCCAATGGCTATAAGTACATAAGTTTTCTTTCCAAGGTCTATAATTGTCCTTATTTTATATCCAGCTGTTCCTTCATTTTCTCTCTTAACACTTTTATAAATAATTGATGTTTTTCATATTCTTGCATTCATCTCTTAGAGTTACCTGAAACACCTGTTTTAAAATTTTTGTCTCCACAGTCAATTAAGCCAACATTGCTCTTTTCCCCATGGCGGCTGGGTATGCAATTGTTGCCAACAGCAGCCTCCCAGGTAGTGTATGCAGCCTGCTGCTTGCATGGGTTGGCCTAAGGCACCTTGGAGACAGCTCTTTCCAGTGGCATTCATTTCTGACCTCATGCTGTCCCCAGTCTAGGCTCCAGACTGGTACGTGGGGTGCCTTTGGAAAGCCCCAGGGCACAGTGACAAGGGTCCACATTGACCAAGTTATCATATTCATCCATACCACACTGCAGAACAAGGAACATGTGACTGAGGCCCTGTGCAGGGCCAAGTTCAAGTTCCCTGGCTGCCAGAAGATCCACATCTCCAAAAAGTGAGTCTTCATTAAGTTTAACGAGGATGAATTTGAAGATATGGTGGCCGAAATGTGGCTCATCTCAGATGGCTGTGAGGTCAAATACATCCCTAATCCTGGCCTCCTGGACAAATGGTGGCTCTGCACTTGTGATGGCTTCAACAGCGCCCCTGCCCCACTCACGCCCACCAATAAATACTACTTCCTGTCCATCTAAAAATAAAATAAAATTTCTATCATGTTCTTCCATATAATTAATATTATCTACTTTGAATTCTATCTGTTAGTTTTATTTACTGTTTTTCTTAGCACCAGGTTTGTTATGTGTTTTGGAATTTGGGTGTGCAGATTCTTTTTGTGATGGAAGTTTTGTTTATTTTTTATTATTTTTGCTTTAATTTTCTTTATTTCTTCTCATCAATACTTGCCTAGTAGTTGTGTGGTTGCCTCTACCTGCTCCTCAGATTCTCTAATATTTATGCACCAAAAGAAAACGTGCTTTGGACTCATGAATCTTGCAGCTTCGATCAAACAGCAGCTGAAGAGTATTCACAGAAGGGCAGGTCTCATAGCAGAGCTCATCTCCGTATGCTTAGCTAACCACAGAGAGAGCACTGTGGTTAACAGCGAGAGCAACTGACTGAAATTCTCTTTCCATAATCTGCATAGATCTTTCCAGCTGCCTTAACCACCCTAAGGTGTCCAAAATTTTTAAATATTAATGAAAATAGTACCTACCCCATATATTTGTTGTGAACATTGAAACAACTATAAAACACTTAGCAAGTGCTTTGCATATAGTAGGTGATGATGGTTATCATCTATATTAATTATTATTACTAATAATATCATACAATAATTGTTATTATGGCAAGCCTAGATTGTTATCTTCTCTGTAACCCATTTGGATTTGTCCTTCAAGTTCTAGTCTCTAAAATATTTTCTCCTTAAATGTATTTTCTAATAAGTACCCCATCCTTTCAGTTATTGTCCTACCCTCATATTTGCTTATACTTATCTTGAGGTATGTGTTATGTTATTGATTATTTTAAAATTCAAAGGTTTTTTTCTTTTCAATCTTTGGGCTCTTCAAAGTCACTGAAGTTTTTTTAAGGTCAAAGACTACGCCTTCTTGCATTTTCCTTCCTCAATGTCAGATGCAATTTTCTTCATAGAGTTGAACATAATAAAGTTTGTACTGAATATTAAACTCAAAACCCAAAGTTCTGTCATACAAAAATATATAAGGGATGGATTTCACTTATTTATATTCTGATAATTCTCCAATTACATGTTTCTTTTACATCCACAGCTGTGCCATAATATTCCTTAGTGCTGCACTCAGTTTTCGGTCTGGTTAAAAAGAAAAACAAGAAACAGCTGTTATATTTCTTAAATAAGAATCTATTTGGCTAGAAACATTTTAATCGAAAGGCCTTTGTCAAAAAATAATATGCAATTTTATATGCGATATTCTACAATGCATAGAAAGCATAATGCTCCCATGAGGTCCAGTACGCTATGGGTTAAGAACACATTACTCTCCCCCAAAAGTTCAAATTCTAGAATTTCTTAGCTTCTGGAATTAGGAAGAAAAGAAGAGTATTTACAAATAGAAAGCACAAGTGCTTTGAAGTACATTGTTGAAGATAGTGAAGATGGGAAGTTTTGCTTTACTTTCAAATATTAAGTAGGCAAGTCTATTTCATAGATACATAAAGAAATAAAATAGAATTTCTACTCTGAGAGTCCACAGTTATGGTTGGCCTCATCTGCACTGGTTCAGGTGCTGGTCCTTAGGAAACAGTTCAGCATGATTCAGATGCTTCGTTCGGTTCACTAGAGTTACACTTCTTTCTATTACAGAGTAATTTGAATTCTACTGACTTAATGAAGAGAGCAAACTGAGCTGCTCTAGGATCTCAGCACTCGTTAGACAGTCTCTTCTGAATTCCCGCTCACACCATACTGGAACCTGGTTAAAGGTGCTGCAATGATGAAAGATAACTGATTAGATGGACCAACAGAAAAGTTTGAAGAAAGCTTGATGCTAAAATGAAAATGTTCTTTATGTAGGGTCAAATGCATCTGCCACTACCTTTTTCTGCACAAGGTTGTTCCTATCTGTAGACCGCGCATACACCTTAAATAGCAAGTGTTCTCCTAGCACCCTCTTCTAGTTAGTTAGAACAATAATCCTACTGTGGCAATTGCACTCCAAGTGACTGGGCACGCGGGAGAAGAACAGTGACTGCTAGAGGCACACAGACTTTCTCCTCTGAAAGGAGATTATATCCAGATGGATTTTGGCACATGAATGAGTACATGGATCTTGCAGGAAACGTGTGTGTTCAGAGTGAATTCTGAACACCGCGGAGGAGACAGCTGCTCACATGATGCTCCCGAAGGACTTCACGGCAAAGCTACCTCACCCCATCTCAGTTTTGGCCTCTAATGGTATCAGAAATGTCACCATTAAGGTCAGAATTGATTTTACTCCTCTTATCATTCATTCATTTATACTTCAAATATTAAATAAGTGCTCCTGTAACCTATGTCTGGTGACTACAAAAAGGCATTAACATACAGTTGATGCTCCACATCATACATCATTAAGGAATTGCACATTAAAACAGCAATGAGATACTGCTACACACCTATTAGAATGGCAAAAATTCAAAACACTGACAACACCAAGTGCTGCCAAGAATATGGAACAACAGGACCTCTCATTCACTGCTGGAGAGAATACAAAATGGCGCAGCCACTTTGGAAGACAGTTTGGCAGTTTCTTACAAAACTGGATAGACTCTTACCATATGATCCAGCAACGTGCTCCTTGGTATTTACACAAAGGACTTAAAAACGATGCCCACAGAAAACCTGCACAAGGATGCTTCCGGCAGCTTTATTCATAATTGCCAAAACTTGTAAATGACTAAGATATCCTTCAGTAGGTGAATGGATGAATAAACTGTGGTACATCAAGACAATGGAGTATTTTTCAGTACTAAAAAGAAATTTCACTACCTATCTGTGAAAAGACATGGAGCAAACTTCAATGCACGTTACTAAGTGTAAGGAGTCAATCTGAAAAGGCTGCACACTGTAAGAGTCCGAATATATAACATTCTGGAAAAGGTAAAATCATAGAGAGAGTAAAAAGATCATTGTTTGCTAGGGGTTTGAGGCAGAGAGGGATGAATAAACAGAGCACAGAATTTTTAGGGCAATGAAACTATTCTCTATGAGACAATAATATTATACATTTGTATAATGTATAATACATTTGTATACAATAAATACATTTAAACATGTTATTGTACATTTGTCAAAACCCATAGAATGTCCAACATCATGAGTAAGCCCTAATGTAAGCTACGAACTTTGGGTGATAATGATATGTTGCGTAGTTTTGTTGAACACAAAAAATGTACCACTCGCGTGTGGTCTGTCGATAGCGGAGGAGGCTGCAAGTGTTTGGGGATGCAGGGTATGTGGGTAGCTGCGCTTTCCACTCAGTTTTGCTGTGAAACTAAAACTACTCTAAAATGTAAAATCTATTACAGGAAACAAACTAACTTGTTCAACTTTATTAAAAGCAAAACAACATCTGACCTCACAATTCATAAAACACCAAGATAAAATAAAAGGTATATTCACGCTTTAAACCAATATATTGGATGTCCCATGTAAAATATATATTGCTTGAGGAATAATATCAGGATGATTGTGTAAAGAGATGGGTATTAAAGAAATATTAAAGCATTACTTTATAATAGAACTACCTTAATTTTCATAAAGTGGCCTGACACTAGAGAGACCTGTTTGAAAGTTCCTAAGGTTGCAGATTAATAGTTAAAAACTTAAGATCTATTGAAATAATGGACTATATAACAGGGGTACAAATTAAACTATAAAAATGCTTTTTGTTGTTAACTAAAAACACAAAAATAATACTAAATGTGCACACTAAAGAGGATATCAATAGTTTTTCAAATTGACATATTTTAATAAATGTGCATATTTTAAATAAGCAAAATTTATACAGTTGATGGTATTTGTCTTCTTTGGTCCTTCTATAGTTTTCATAAAATCTGCTCAATGAAATTGCAATATGCCCGTAAAAGCATTTTGCTTTATTGCAGACATCATTCATGTCAGCAAACATATTTCCATTTTAATTTATATTTACATTGGAATTTGGGGTGATTATTTTCATTGTATGACTCAAAGTTTTGACTCCTGCTTCCAAAATTGTGGTCCCAGCAAGAGAGAATATGTATGGTGAGTAAACATTATTTACCCCTTACTGACTATTTGAAGCATTTTGATTTTAAAATCAAAATTACTTTCAACTTTTTCTAGTTATTCTTCATTTTTATCCCAAATACACAAAGTCAAGTGCCCCAGCTTTGGCCGTGAAGAACTCATGCGAAAACACACGCCATTAGCCCCCTTACACACGACTCACCCGCCCTGCCCACCTTACAGACCCAGAGAAATACGCACATCTAGCTTTATCTCTGTTCCATTGCACAAATTTCTCTTGCTAAGACATCTGTTCTACCTCTAGTTTTGTTTTTTGCAAATACTGAGCCCCTCCTTTTTATTATTGCTAAATATCTTTATCAAGAATAACTTTAATTTCTCTTAAACTAGAATCAAATATCTCTTAGTCAAATGAAAAGTAATATATTATAACTTTAAGCACAGTAACCCATTAAATCCTTGACCTATCACCACAAGGTAAGTTCTGATTAGTTACAAATGGTTAAACCCATGTAACAGTGAGGTGAGGACGCTTAGATTAAGGGACTCTCTTAAGCTCACAGGGCAAATGAAAAACAGAGCGAAGATTCAAACCCAGGTTTTGACCCCCATCAGCTCTTCTGTCTTCATGGCCAAGGCTCATAAAAACGGTACCCCTGCCTCCTACCTCAAAGGATGTCCATGTAGAGAACAGCTCAGCTTAGGAGGACTTCTCTCCTGCGATGCAGCTATTGCCATGCCTTCCAAAGCACTTTCCACAACACAGCTATGTGTGGAAGGACAGACTGCTGCCTGGAGCAGTACCACAGGAAAGGAGAAGAAGGAAGGCAGGGAGACTTCCTCTGAAAAAAAGCAACTCCCGAAGCAGCTGAAAAATGTCCAGCACTGGGCAAAGCGTCAGAGTTACAGTAATAAACAAGATACAGTTTTCACCATCTAGGATTCTACAGTCTAACCCTTATGTGTGTAGAGAATGAGGGGAACCTCCGGCCTTGAGAGAGATCAATGCAGAAACAGTTTGCCCGCCCAACAGTCTTTACCAGGGACTTCCCACAAGCCAGTTGGTCTCCAAAGGTGTTTTCTGGACCAGCAGCATCAGCATCACCTTCTTAGAAATTACTTATTACTAATTACTACTTACAAATACAAATTCTAAAGCCCTGAACTGACACAAACTTACCAAAGCAGAGCCTCTGAGAGTGGGCCTGTCTGTCTGCACTTAAGGAGCCCTTCAGGTGAATCAGCCACCCACTCAGTTTGAGAGGCACCACGGAAAGCCAATGTAATCACTTGCCCTGGATTTGTACAGACGGAATTGAATGGGCACTCCATTTCTGGTTTTGTGCTCACAGCTCAATAAAATCTCTCCAGTTCACGTCACTTACAAATATTCTAAGTTAACCACTCCCATTCTTTCACCTCTGCCATTCCACCTGGAGTGATTTTAACAAGAACAGATTGCCTGACTAACCCATGGCTGTCTTCACAGGCTACTCTAGCAGCATTACTAAGCCGCACTCTCAAATGTGGTAACAGCTCCCCCATACATCTTTCCAGCTGCAGTATTGTGACGGGGCTATTTTTCATGGTGATGGGAATACGATTCAAAAAGCCTTTAACATAAACCTTGCACTGTACACTCTTCATGAATAATAAATCAGCCATCCAAATGACCTTGCTAATATCCACTTGCACAGGCATTCCCTTGGTATACTGTAAGGGCCTTGGAACTCAACATTGCCCCTACTTGACTGGCAGTTATGGTTCCCAACAAGCTCATCAGGATTCTGACGCCAAATGTAGACTTGGCTGATGTTTTCCACTCAAGGTCTTTTGGCCTGGAGTTCACTCAAGTCTCACTGAAAGCTTAGCATTTCAGGTAGATTTTTTCCAAGTTAGTCTACCAACCTGAGCATAGTCAGTATCTTTATCATAGAGTCAGAGGGTTATGGTCAAGAATGATTTATAAATTACTCAGTAATAAAAATAAAATAAGATTGTTCGTTTATATTTAAAGTGCAGGCATTTCATCACACAATCTGCAAGCATGTTCGTCTCTCGTGGTTCTTCTCATAGCCTTCTGAGGGAGGGCCTAGAATGCCCATTTTGCAAGTGAGATAACTGAGGCTGTGCACATGACAATATAGCATCACATTGTCCTAATCCTGGGCGCTTATCGGATGCGTTTATTAGTTAGAACAAATCAGGTTTAGCTCTGTGTGATAGAGACCCAGGAAAGCAGAGTCTTAAACAAGATAGAGGTTTCTTTCTTTCTCTGATTCTGAGACAAAAGTCCAAGTGCCGTGCCTCTGTTCCTTGAGGGTGTCAGGGCCAGCCCACTTCTCACTTGATGAGTCATCGCCTCTGGGGATGCCCTCACCTCTACACCTACAGTCCATCAACAGGGAAGCGGCAAAGAAAAGGAGGAGAGCGAATGCCTTCCCTTCATCAGTACAATCTGGAAGTTGCCAGCATCTCCTCTGTTTACAGAACTGTGGCCAGAACTTAGGTACATGGCCCAGCCAGCTGCAAAGGAGGCTGGGAAATGTTCATTCTGGGTGTCAATTTGCTCAAAAAAAAACAGAGTATCTCTTTAGAACAGAGAGAACAGTTAGCCAGGGGAGAACTATCGACCTTTGCCACATTTGGTCTCTCCTCTCCTCCCAGTTCAGAACCTAGATCTTAACTCTTAAAATAGAAGTGAAACCCAGTAAATAACACATCATAAGAACTAAAGTTAACGAGTAGAACACATGAGAGGTTATCTTTTTTCAGCAGAAAACATTAGTGTACCTAGTGCCCCACACTCTATGAGTCTACAGAAATCAATTAGTTATGAATTTTGGTCGTTGCTCCCAAGCCACTTATTATTCACCCGGTGAGGAAGCTTCATAGATGAGGTTTATTCAAGATTTTTCACATCGTGGTCCTAAGATCACCTCCAGAGTCACCTAGGGTATTTATTAATAAATCATAAGCCGGTTCCTGCCCAGACGGAGTGAATCAGAATCTCTAGTAATGTGGCCCGGGAACCTACATTTTAGTGTTACTCCCAGGAGGGTTTTATGCCCGTTAAGCTTTAAAACCACTTCAGAGTGAGAGGAAGAAACGGATGGGTTTTCCTTCTCTCAGGATCTCTGTGTTACGTCCTCCCATTCCTAGTGTCCTTCTGCAGTATCTGCAGGTTGGTCTTTCTATGCTTATCAATCCCTGACAGTTATTAGAACTCAAATTTTATAAGAGGAAGAGATATAGAATCACCCAAAACAGTCAAACTCTTACAGTTATTATCTTATACAAGCTTCTTAACAACTCTGTGAGGTAGCTAGCAAGATATAACATTCCTATTTCACAGACAAGTAAACTAAACTGACCTTCAGAGAGGTCAAGAGACTTGCACAAAGCCACACAGCTCTAACCATCAGAGGCAGCCTGAGATCTTTATTTGACTGCAGGTCCTGTCTTCTTCTTCACCTTCTTGCAACTATCTCTCAAATAATAAGTTTGAAAGCAAAACCCCAAGGCGGCTTCAGCTTTGCCATCTCTGACCCATGTGGATGTTCATTTTGACACCTCTCTCTCCAGTGCCTGCAATTTATCCCAACTAGAAGGCCTCCTGAGCAATTCTTAATATTGAAAATAATACCGGTCACAAGATTTTCCTGAGGGAAGTGGGAGGGATGTGATACGAACGCCTGCCCCAAACACTAATCCAGGTGGTTCACAGGATACAGACACAACAACTCACATGCTGATAACCAAAGCTTTTGTCCCTCTCTCTCTCTGACAAATCTTATTCTAGGCTTGTAGCATAACAATGATCAATGATCCTGCATTTACCTCTATTTTCTTCTAATTATGTTCAACAATGTAAAAAATATTCACTTCCTAAGAAAGTTATGAACAGATGTAGGATTTCAAAATTACTAAATGCCATTTCACTTTCAAAATTTGGAAAGACCTCCAGTTTGTACTAATCTTGTGCCCACATTTGATGCTTCTTGTGGTGTGCCTGCTGCGATCTGTGCTTTCAGACTAGCCCTGGGGTTTGAAAGCATTAGTGTCTGGGAGGGAGCTGTCATCACATCTGTCTTAATTGCATTTCCATCTGCTCATGTGGTGTGCACCTGCACTTGGCTGAGTAGACAAGAACAAGGGGAAAAAAATCTCCTAATACTGTTATCCTTATAGTCAAAACCAAGATTTTTGCACTTTTTATTTGATAAAAGAGTGTTAGAGAAGGAAAAAAAACCATAGAACAGAATTCACAAGACATATGTTTTATTCCTGGGTCTCCCGTTTACAAGCTGTCACCATGGACATATCTGCACTGTGACATTTCAAACCTCGGTTTCTCCATCTATAATTATGTTTGCCTCTTCACTATGCCAGTGTGGGAATAAAAGGAAACAGTAAATGTGCAAGTGCTTATAAATATAAAAAATACAATTTTGCATATGCCATATATTCATATGTCACTGAGACTGAAGCAAACTAAAACTTACAGAGTGTAGGATTCTCCTAAAATATGGGGTTTACTGGTTGATTGAAAAAATCCATATGTGTTTCTACTGCTTCCATATGCTTAACTTACTCTGCATTTTGGTGAGTATGAAACGGAGGATCCAAACATGCAGGGAGAGAGGACTGTTGAAGAATTGATAGGTAATTGACATTTTAAATATGCTTTTTAATCCTCCAAAATGTTCTTATCTCCTCCAGTGGTTTAGTAGATGCACTCCTGCACTGCCGCAGCCCGGCCAGGGAAGAAAGTGCTTAGATGGCGGAGGGCAGGTGAGACCACAGCAAACAGAGTGAGCAAATACTGCATGAGATCATTCCAGATGGAGAGACATTCCCAGAATTAGTAGCAAACAGTGTGCAGAGCATATTAGAGGGAAGCAGCCTCTTTCAGAATGCTGCTGAATAGACTAGCACTGGTACAAGAGAGGAATCTTCAGGAACTGTAAGGAAAGACTGAGAAAATCTGCAAATGACAATTACTACTCTGATAGATAGAAGAAATCAATAGCCCAGGACAGAGTGACAGATCCAGGACAGATCCTGTCTTTCTGTCTTGAAAGGGAATCAGAACCACCTGGGCATTTATCATAACAAGGGAGAAGCAGGTGGAGTAGCCCTCAGGAAGAGGGGATCTGGGATAAGAAGAGGGAGGGAGGGGGAGGCGCAGAGGGGGAAGAGGGCCGGAAGAGGAGGAGAACCATAGAGGACCAGAATCAAATGTCGCTAAAGGAAAGTCCAGGTTTCCATCACTTCCATTTTAAGATAAGGTAAGGAATTAAAAGATAATTGTGTAAGAACCTGTCATTATGGTTTGGGAAAATTACTTCCTCAGGTATCTCCATGGCACATTGCACATAAAGCTCACCCCAAAATGGGGGTCAGTTATTCTCAAGAAATGTTCACAGTGACTTCATAAAGTTCAGAATCAAAGAATTTCTGTGGATGTTATGAAACAATTCTTCATGTGGGTTCTGAGGAAGACTGGCTCTGTGGATAGTAACAGTGATAACTTCACAAACAATTCTGTGATTAAACAAATCCGAGAAACATTGCTCTTTGCTGAGGACATCTCAGAACCTAATTTCAAGAGAACCTGATGAGTCTTCATGGGCAGAGCAGAGGGCATGGTATTACTTGTGAAATTCAGGCTCCCCTGAATAGCCTCTCCAACAATTAAGATCAAGATTGAAGTGGCTAGAAGGGGTAAATCCAGGTTGAAAGCACAGCTTACAGAGTGGGCGATCTCTGGAATCAGGTATACTGGTTGATGATGACTGCTTGATAGCAGCTGATTGATAAGAGAGATGACAAAATTTCAAGAGACTAGATATCACCAGATAAAAGGGAACACTATAGTAATGGTACAAGCTCACTAACTCACCATTTTCATAGAGGAATGTGTGGTGGTTGACAACCTCACGCATAATCAATGTAATTCAAATTCCTAAGAGATAACATTTTTTTATGTATCAAATTTGTTTAAAAAAATTAAAAGTGAATATGAAGATCTAGTAAGACAGGAAAAGGGAAAGCATATTGAAAGGGTATTGTTAAACACTACTAAAGAGATAACAAATTTGTATAATCCTTTTGGGAAATAATTTGACAGTATATTTAACTATCTTAAGATCGTTGTTACACTGTAACTCAGTATTACCATTTCTTAAAGGATGAACCTAAAAATAGTATAGGGGAAAAAGAAGCACCAGGCGAAAAGTCATTCATCACCCAATATTTTATAATAATGTAAAACATGGAAGCACCATAAATGTTTTCCAGAAGAGATGACTAACTGAGTAAACAGACATCCATCCCATGGCCAACTTATCCCCTCATTGTCTTTCTTACATATAGAATGCAATCCAGGACACCAAGGGAGAGCAACAGCTTTTAGATGTCTCACCAAAGAAACGATCAGGATAAAGACTCCAATGAAATCAATCTTTGTTTTCAGTAAAAGGCATTAGCCAAGAGCAACCCCCTTAAGACTGTTGTATAACTGATAGCCCGTGACGGAGATCAAATAGACCAAATTTCTTGGGTAATTTTTGATCCAGCAGCACCAAAAGCACAGAGAACTTGGGATACTTTTAGGGAATTTACTACAAGTTTCTTCACTTAAGTCCTTACTCCAAAGCCAAGGAATTATACCTGTAAGAGACCGATTTTCTGGTTGCAAGTAACAGAAACACATGTTTTCTATCTTCAAAAAAAAAGTGTGTGTGTATGTCTATAAATATATGGTGGAACTGCTCCACTCAAAGATTTTGATGGGTCTAGGATGGCTGGAGGATTAAGTGTTAGAAACCAGATAGGACATATGAGGACTCACTCAGGAGGCTGGACAGAAAAACAGTAATCAAAATTACCCTCCAGCTACTGTGAAGGGGTCCTCCAAGATACTCTCTAAGCATTCAGAATTCTGGCAGAAAATGTATGATCAGGAGGTTTATAGGTAATGTGACTGCGCAAGAGGACAATAGCAGAAGGGTCTTGCCTCCCTCAGCTCCTGAAAACAGCAGGCAGCAGGATGCAGTAAGACCACAACCAATGAGAAATTCTTCCAGATGGCAGAGGAAGATGCTAACAGGAAAAGAGGATAGGTAGGATGTTCTAAAGTGAAAAATTGACAAAGTTTGCTACCATAACCTCCAGGGCTGCTCTGTACTCACCAAGGGCAATAACAAAAACCATGAAATATTCTATTTGCGAGATCATATTCTTTATAACAATAATACAAGCGCTCCTCTCATCTTTAGGGGGTCCTCGGTCACTCCCACCCCAGATTTCTATCTGCTGGATCATGCTTACATGACTTTCCAGATAATTCTGCTCAGGCTGCTCTTGTCTACCAGGTCTTACCTGCCTGTACTTAATTTATCACTCCATTTGCCATTTGGACTGTTATCTCTGGTTTCTGTTCGACTGTCTCACTAGGAATGACAGTCACTGAGTCCAGGTGGTAATATCCTTTAAGAGGAGATGCAATTCTCTCCTTCTCCTTCTCTAATCGACTAGCAAATTTTCAACATTATTTTCTACTTATTTAGGATATCCAATGCCTCCTCCTATCACTGATGTCTGTTAATAATTCTGAAAATATCTGTAAAGAAAGTTTCCCTAAAGATATGACATGTCTGGAATACTAAGATAGATAGATTGTGCCTCAAATTGCCTTTAATCCTCTCCAATTCTAGTAGCATCTACTGAGATTCTGCTATATACCAGACTTTCTGATTGGAACCGGGATATGAAGATGAATGAGGCCTGCCACCTGCCTTCAATGCACAATACAGTGTGAAATATAGACATAGATTGAACAAGCTTGACTACTCACATGGTAAATGTTAGTTATTGACATCAGCTAGGTTTTATGGAGCCCAGCGGAGGGAAAATTGGCATTTATGGGAGGCTGGGAAGACTTCTCAGAAAAATTAATATTTACGTTTTACTTTGAGAGTTGAAGTAGATCCCTCTCTCTCTCTCTCTCTCACACACACACACACACAGAGGCATAACCGTATTATAACCTAATTGGTGTCTAACCCCTCCCTCTGAGCAAGCAGGAAGCCTGGACCCTTGACTCAGGCTAGCACCGAAGCCTCACCTAAACATGGAGTAGAGAGGACCAGAGGGAAAATTAGAAAAGTCTGCAACCTGGGCAAGAGTGGCTCAGAGACTAAGACGTCATCTGAACTGTGAAGTGTGATCAGGGGAGCACACTGTCAGGGGTGAGGAATCATTCTGAGGTAAGAATAGGAGGAAAGAACAGCATTTTCCAGGTATGCAGCCATGTTGACTGGTGAGGGGGCAGATTTTAATGTGTCAGGTTAGTTTGGGGAAACAGGAGGGGCAGGGCTGTGCTTAGATCAGACAAGGCTAAAACAGATGGGGTGGAATGTTTCCTTAAAAAAATAAAAGGAAGAAACTTGGGTTTCACATAGCAGATCAATAAAATAAATACTCCTGTGCTTAGAAGACTCTAATTCACTGGCTCCTATCCAACATCAATACCATTTCACCCTCCGAAATCCACACTGTCCTCACATTGGCTTCACCAGTGAGTGGGGGGCAGAGTGTTTCTAAGTCTACATCTGCCCAAATTACCTGACCAGCTCTCAAAAGTGCCAAAGGAAGATTGTCATAGGGTGGAAAATCTCCCCCATTTTCAGGATAGATTCCAAAAGATGGTTTGGGAGAGGTTTCAAAGATGCCTGAAAAAGATACAAAAACCACATGGCCAAATCAATGATATTTGTGATGTAAGCAAATTCGTGGATGGCTGTCGGGTCTTTCTATAATTCCCTCGATTTTATTGCTCTTCCAGTCTCCTGACTCCACCTAGGAGAAAGCTTCAATGAAGTGGTCATGATCTTTAACAGCTTCCAGGTGCCTTTGGCAAGGATCGCGTGAACCTGCTTGAGGTCAATCCAAGGTAGCAAGGGTAGGAGGCAGAAAAGTTCAGAGGAGCTAGGGAGAGCGACAGGAAACAAGAGCTTCTAACGCTTACAGTCCCTTTTGGTGAGGTTTTTAATTCACCCTGGACTTGCTGCACTTGGTCCAAAGCAGTGCTCATCGTGGCACAGCATTTGTAGCATTCCATCCTGGATTATTTGTTTTGTTTAAATTGTGATGATAGCCCCAAAGGTGTAGGAAGAGTGGAGCTAGAAACCCTCCTTCATGAGATGGCTGGGCAAGGTTTAATGAGTACCATGGGGATTCTGGCCGCGCCTCAGAGCAGGAAGATGCAGATTCTATAGGTACATCTATTTCTCAAAGGGTGGCTTCATCTTTGAAGGAATCTCCTCAGGTTCTTGTTTGCACTGATCTTCAACTGAGTTCCCACATCAGAACTGATTAGTTGTAATTGGGAAATATGGGACCAAATTTACATTGGAAAAAGAACAGCCTGGTGAATCATTGCACCATAGTTTGACAACTACTGATAATTGATAAGTAGAGGACAAGATGGTGGCCTTTCTGTGTGCATGTGTGTGAGTGGGTGTAAGGAACTTATTTTTTATTTTTTAAGGATTGGCACCTGAATTAACATCTGTTGCCAATCTTCTTTTTCCTTCTTCTTCTTCTCCCCAAAGCCCTCCAGTACATAGTTGTATATTCTAGTTGTAGTTCCTTGGTTGTGCTACGTGGGATGCCGCCTCAGCATGGCCTGATGGACAGTGCTAGGCCCAGTGAAACCCCAGGCCACCGAAGTGAGTGGGCGAACTTAACCACTCGTTCCTGGCTACCCCCCAGGAAGTTCTGAAGTAAGAAAATATCAAATTACCTGGAACCTTCCAGTCCTTAGAACTCGCCCCAAGTTCCTTGACAAACAAGCATACGAGAATTAGGCAGTGAGACCATGTTTCACAGGCCACCTAAAAATAACAGGAGCATTTCAAGTCCCCACAAGAGGGAAGCGGTCCTGTCAAAGGAAATCCGCGGAGCTTGCGGTCTATAGCCACACCGGAAGGAAGCTTGAACCGCAGTAGCAAGGGTGAGTCAACCGTTAGTACAGTCTCTAATCAAGAACACCAGGGGCAGAGGAGAGAAAAGCACCAAACCTTGACTGGCTAGAGAGAGAGAGAAGAGAGAAAGAGGGGGAAAAAGAGAGAGAGAGGAGCTGCTTCAGAGAAATACATACACTAAACTCAAGTGAAAATTATACCCGGTACCTTGCTGGGGGCTTCAAATCTAAGTCCTCCTCCTCTCCGGAGTCTCCTCTAACGTGAGATGAGAATGCAAGTCGTTACTATTGGCTCATAAAAGGAATCCTTCCTCCTTCCTTTGGTGGACATGTACTATTTTATTAATTTATCCTCTTACAGAACAAAAGGAAAGACTATGGTTCATAATTTATACTCTGTCACTTAATTGGGTTGCCTACTAGCTCTTCAAAAGACTTTCTGAAGCCAAGATATGTTACTCGGCTTGGGTTGGTGTCCTGCTTTCTTGGGAAACAGGTTTTAGGAGTGGAGCTGGTACCATTAGCAGCACCGGTACACCTCAGCATGGCTTCAGTCTATCTCCAGATTCATCTCCCATCAGACTCCTGGGAGTTTTGACAATCTCATTTTCTAATTAATCTGAGTATTTCTCAAGCACTGTGACTATATTTCTGCCATTTCCCACCTTCTATACTTCTGCACTGATTAAAATCCTACTAAGTCTACCAAGCCTAGCAAAAATATCACCATTCCTATGAACCCTTCCTGGATTTCCAAAGATCCAGGCAACTTTCTCAATTTTATCACATTGTCCATTCTGTTGACAGACGCATCTAGCTTCCTTCCTGCACAGCTATGCATGTTAAAGTGGGATAGAGCTTCCTTCTGCTCTAGTCCCCTCTGCACGTAGCACAGTGCTCTGTACAGTAGTATTTGGTAAGCATTTTCTATCATATTTCCTCTTTCAAATATATCTATTTTACAGAAAACAATGTGGTTTCATATATGTTACTAAATGGATCTGGCAGATGTCACTTTGCTTCTGAAAGAAACTCTTGAACAACTTCTCCTTAGAACATCTTATTCTAGGCAGATTGTCAGGGCCAAAAGAATATTAGGATGGTGACTGTGGGCTTCAACAAGAAATACGTCTAATGATCCTCCCTAATGGGGCAGTTATGCAGAGTTACCCCATGAGATTATCCTGTTCTTCCGTGAGGCAGGTATTGTGCTGAGCTCTTTGGTTATGCTTGTATGAAGACATTAGGGGAGCAAAAAGGACTAAAGAATGTTAATAATGGTTTGTGAAAAGAATATAAGGGGTAATTAAGAAGTATGTAAAAAAATCATTCCACGGGGCCAAGAGAATTTTTGAAAAAATATGGTCAAGACATTTAGTTTGAATGAGGGGGGACCTGTCAAAGAGTCATCTAAGGGGAGAATAAGAGACAGCTGGTGGCAATGGGTGGTGGCCTTGGATAATCCCGGAGACCGACTGTTGAACCTTGCTTCACCTGCTCTGCCCCCACAGCCTGTGCCGACGGGCATGCTGGAACCTTTAAAGAGACTAGGAAAGAAGAAGCAAAAGATTGGACTCTTCAGATTTTAACTTTTAAAATTCATTATTTACTAAATATGTGCCTAGACCAAATTGACCAGTCCAAGAGTTTAAATGTACACTATTATTAAAACTTCTCAACAAATATTTCAGGTAGATTAAATTATTTTACTTTCAAAATGAGAAAAAAATATAAGTATTAACAAAAACAAAAACTGTGGTTAACATTCATTAAGAACTTTTCAAGTTTTAGGAATTTTGCTAAGCGTCTAACATCAGTTTTCAGATGAGATTATCTTAGAGGGGCTAGCCCACCTTTTTGAGGTCATAAAAGTAGTATGTGGTAAAGCTGTCGTTCCAACTCAACTTGTTCTGCTCCAAAAGCCTTGCTTTTTACTACCACTCTATAATCTAACCTTAGTGTGAAGTTTGCCTCAGTGCCCATCGTTATCAAATCCACCAGCATCAATACTTTATGCCTTTAAGTAATAAATGTGGAGTAAGAGGAAATAGACAACTCACACAGTGAAAAGCACTGTATTCAAGTTCTTGTTCCACTGATATCCCACTGTGGGATTCTGAATAAATCTGCAATTCTCTGAACATCAACTTTTAAAATGGGGCATAGGGAAAATGTGTTGGTTCTTTATCCCACATCCAGCCCTCTTTCTTGTGGAAACAGTCCTGATTATGGATGGCGGCTCCACATCTTCATGACTTTCATTATCCCCATCTTGAGGAGTGCAGCTTATAACCAGCACAAGCCAGTTCACAGGCCTCATTGCCCTGGTCAGAATGACAGGCTTAGGAGCAAACAGATTACCTCAGCAGGAATCTCCAGGCCTGTACTCGGAATGTCATTTGCTCTTCTCCACTAATGCTGAGGTTAGAAGAATTGATCGGCTGTGTTGCTGGCCAACAGCTTGCACCCAGGAGGACTTAGCCTGTCTGAGAATGGAGTCACCGCACAGAAAGCTGAGCCCAGAAAAGGAAAGAGAGAAACTAGTCCCACTGAGATCATTGAGCCCTTGTCTAGTTGAGCCTAAAACCCAATCTATTATCTGAAGTTGATTATCACAGCCTTTATTTAATTATTTTCTTTTGGACTCTGAGTTTTCTGTCACAACCAAAAACGTGAATACTTTAAGTATATATGTATATATATATATATACTCTGAATTCTCTTTGAACTCAAAATTCTGTCATTTCTTTGTCATGAATTTTTAAGGTAAACTGGCCTCTCATTATGCATTTCTCCATGTGAAAAATCCTCATTCTTTATGAAGATATAAGACAGTCTACCTATAGGTGCCTCAAACACGGATGCCAGGCTTGGCATAATGCCCAGCACACAGTAAGGGTACTATATTTACCCTTATTATGAGTAGTACTATTACTATTATGGAGCAAACATTTGAAAATCATTGATTCCCTTTCTTGATCACAATATAGGGAATGAATATTAGAAAGTGATAGTTTTTCCTAACCACACCTCCCTCTAAATTACTTGTTGTACAGTACCATGGATTTTTTTCCACTGAAATAAACTCTCTGTTTTTTCATTCAGAAAATAATTATGTTAGCAATTAAAATTTGTTGCTCAAATGTTTTAAAAGACTCTTAGACAACTTCGACGAATCCTCCCTCTGAAACTCAATTACTGGCATCTTGGATAAATAACCTTTAAGAGCCTCAGTCCTTTTACGTGTAAAAGAGACTAGCAATACCCACTTCCTGGGGTTGAGTGAGGAATGAACATGACGTGTTTCTTCAATATTTCTTAGGAGACATTTTTTAAAACAGCTTTCTTGAGATCTAATTCACATATCATAAAGTTCAACTATTTAAAGGGAACGATTCAGTGATTTTTAGTATATTCACAGAATTGAGCAATTCTTACCATCATCTAATTTTAGAATATTTTATCATCCCAGAAAGAATTCCTGTACTCATCAGCAGTGACTTCCCATTCTCTCTTGTTGTCCAATCCCTGGAGATCCCTAGTCTACTTTTCTGTCTGTATGAATTGACCTGCTTCGGAGATTTCTTATGAAGGAAATCATGCAATGTACGGTCTTTTGTGAATGGCTTCTTTCACTTGGCATCATATTTTCAAAGTCCATCCATGTTGTAGCACGTATCAAACTTCATTCGTTTTTACTGCCAAATAACATTTTATTTTATGGATGTGTCACATTTTGTATACCTATTCATTAGTTAATAGACATTTGGTTTGTTTCCATTTTTAGCCTATTATAAAAATACACTATGAATACTCATGTACAATATTCATGTACAAGGGGTTTTCATTTCTTATAAACATACATGTAGGAGTGGTATTGCTGGACCATATGGTCATCCTATGCTGAACATTTTGCAGAACAGCCCAGTTGTTTTCCAGTCAGTTACACCATTTTATATTCCAACCAGCAGGCAATGAGAGTTCTAATTCCCCCACATCCTTGCACACGGCATTGGTTAATTTTATGTGTCAACTTGACTGAGCTAAGGGGTGCCCAGATAGTTAATAAAACATTATTTTGGGGTGTGTCTGTGAGGGTGTCTCTGGAAGAGATTAACATTTGAATCAGTAGACTAAGTAAAGAAGATCACCCTCAACAATGTGGATGGGCCACATCCAATCTGCTAGGGCTTCAATACAACAAAAAGGATGAGGAACAGTGAACTCTCTACTTGTGCTGAGGTATATACCTCCTACTGCCCTGTGACCTTGGTGCTCCTGATTCTCAGGCCTTTGGACTAAAGAGATTTAGGCCATTGCCCTCCACTCCCACTCTTCTGGCCTTTGGACTCAGGTTGACGCCATCTGTTGGCTTCCTGGGTGCTCAAGCCTTGGGATTTGGACTCAATTACACCGCTGGCTTCCCCGTTCTCCAGCTTGAAGACTTCAGGTCCTGGGACTTCAAAGCCTCCAAAATCACATGAGCCAACTGCTATAATAAATCTCCTCTTATATACATATATATCTCCTATTGGTTCTGCTTCTCTGGAGAGTCCTGACTAATACATACACAGTATTGTCTGTCTGTTAAATTTTAGCCATAATTGTGGGGGTGAGTGATTTCTCAAATTTTTTCCCAGATTTATTGAGATGTAATTAATATATAATATTGTGTAAGTTTAAGGTGATCTGATACAGGTATATATTGTGAAGTGATTACCATAACAAGATTAGCTAACACCTCCATCACCTCACATAATTATCTTTTTGTTTTTTTTGTGGTGAGACTATTTAAGATCTACTCTCTTAACAACTTTCTAGTATATAATACAGTATTGTTAACTATAGTCACCATGCTGTAACATTAGATCTCCAGAACTCATCATCTTATAACTGGAAATTTGTATCCTTCGACCAACATCTCCCCATTTCCCAATGCCCCAGCCCCTGACAACCACCCTCTACTCTCTGTCTCTGTAAGTACGGCTTTTTTAGATTACACATATAGGTGACAAGACTAAAGTTTTAGCACGTTGTACTCCATTTTCATTTGTTTCAAGATATTTTCTTATTTCCCTTTTGATTTCTTCTTTGATCCATCAGTTGTTCAAAGTGTGTTAATTTCCACATATTTGTGCATTTCCTAGTTTTCCTCCTGTTATTGATTTCTAGTGTCACACTGTTGTGGTCAGAAAAGATGCTTGATGTGATTTCAGTCTTGTTAAATATACTAAGATTTGTTTTGTGAGCTAACATATGATCCATCCTAGAGAATGTTCCATGTGCCCATTCTTCACACTTGAGAAGAATGTATATTCTGCTGCTGTTGGATGGAATGTTTGTATGTGTCTGTTAGGTCCATGGGGTCTAAAGAATAATTCAAGTCCAACGTTTCCTCATTGACTCTGTCTGGATGATCCATCCTTCGTTGAAAGTGGGGTATTCAAGTTTCCTACTATTATTGTAACATTGTCTGTTTCTCCCTTCAGGTGTTAGCATTTGCTTAGTGTATTAATTTTCCTGTTCCTTGAAGTTTTGCATTGCTGTCTTCACATCTGAAGAAGCAGTCACCTCCAGTCTTTATTGACTGGCTTTTGTAGAAAAATACCTTCTGTCAACCCGCTAGGGATTCTGAGGGGGTTTTTCTCTGACTTTGTCTATGGGCATGCCTGCTCCACACTTCCTCTTCCCTCTTGTGTCAGAATTCTTAAGCTCACCTGCCTTCTCTTGATCCTGCGATGACTGGTCAAGTGCTGTCAGCCTCCCTTTTGCTTTCCCCAGGTCAGCGTGAATACTCAGATTTGTGGTTTCTCCCAGGCTCACAGAGTCAGGTTGGCTTTCTGGGAGGCAGGCATCCCCAGTGGCCTGTGAGCAGGCTTCCCCATGGAGTCTGTGATGCAGGCAGCAGGATCTGCATCCCTTTAATGCCTTGTGGTTTCTCTCTGCTGCTCTCCCAGCTGCTCCCTCTCCCTCAGTCACACAGCACACCTCAGTATTCTGAATGGGGCCAGAAAGAAGTGAGCCTTTTTAGAAGCCTCCCACACAGCTGGGGAAGCCTGGCACTCACTCACATGCTTTCACTTCCCCACGTGGCAGAGAGAAGAGTTCTCTCGGCACTGCGCAATGCAGCCTCGGCTGGTGAAGTGAAAATGTTCTTATTACACTCTCCAAGGTGTCCAGTCGCTGATATTTTTGCTCTGATAGTGTGCTAGAACTTCTCCTCTAGGCTCCTGGACTTCCACAGAGGATCTCTCGTCCATGGGTGAGTGTCTACATCCATGTTCTTTTTGAGGAAGACAGTAGAAAACTCTTATTCCGCCATGATGATGACAACATTCTCTTCCTCAATGTGGTTTTGATTTGCATTTCCTTAAGGCAAATTTTTAATGTGCTTATTGGTAATTTGCTTATTTTCTTTGAGGAAATGCCTATTCTTTCCTCATTTTTAATTGAGTTACTTGTATTTTTATTATTGAGTTGTAATATATATTCTTACATATTCTGGATACAAATCCTTTATTAGATATGATTTGAAATACTTTAACACATTCAGCAGGTTGTCTTCTTGCTTCCTTAATATTGTCCTTTGAAGCAAAAGTGTTTTCAATTTTGATGAAGTCCAATTTATCTATTTTTCTTTTCTCACTTGTGCTTTTGTGCGATATCTAAGAAACCATTGACTAAATCTTGGTCAGAAATACTTACTTATATATTTTCTTCTATTTTCTTTTTTTTTTAGTTTTAGCTCTTACATATACAGCTATGATCCATTTTGACAAAATTTTTGTATATGATCTAGCCAGGAGGAATAGGGTAGCTCTTTTAAGTGTAGGATGAATGCCAAATTTGAGTTTAATGAATATTGATGAGCTACCATGCTAAGTCAGAAGATAAGCTTCACATGTGTCCCCTGTAGGGAGATCTCCAAGTTTCATTTGGATCTATCACAAGCAACATGCACGTAACAACTGCCTGCCTGTGACTGCACAAATCTTAGAACACGGAGCACCACTAAAATCCATACTAAGTTTATTTTCTTCAAAATCATTTAGTTGTAGAATACAATTAGTATATTCTTTTAATCATTACATCTTTAACCCTCTCTCCCAATTTTTCCAATCAAAACCTACCCATTATTGAATTGTAAAAATGCCTTAGGGGCCGGCCTGGTGGTGCAGCTGTTAAGTTCGTGTGTTATGCTTCTGCAGCCTGGGGTTCGCTGGTTCGGATCCCAGGTGAGGACATGGCACTGCTTGTCAAGCCATGCTGTGGTAGACGTCCCACATATAAAGTAGAGGAAGATGGGCATGGATGTTAGCTCAGGGCCAGTCTTCCTCAGCAAAA